>NC_079512.1:18303797-18491368 GCF_000801105.2 Raphanus sativus | reverse complement strand
GTCAGGCTTGAGCATGATATAGCGTTCCTTTAAAGCTGTCCTAGACGATATAAAGATAAAAAAAACTTGTGAATAACAAGGCGGAGGATCAAAGTTCAATAGCCTTTTGTGTCATCTTTTGGTAGGAATGCTATTGATTTACAGACAACTGTGCAGAGACAAAGACAAGAACCATAAGACTTGCTCATTGTAATATCCAAGAGACGAATGAAAATAACACTTTCTATGTTGTGCATTAATGTAACAAGAAATTCAGAAATCACAGTGATCAAATCAGATTGCAAAGCAGAAGAAAATAAGAGTGTCAATATAAACAGCCATTTTCCATTTAATTAAACGTCATCACTGTGACTCTTCCTCAGGTGGTTCTTCTTCTTCTTGAAGAAGGTTCTCACGGTTGTCATGAGCCCAGAAGCCACGCACGTCTATTAGCATGCTCGCAACAGTTCCACCTTGTTTACATCCCAAGAGATCATCCAGAGTAATCTTTAATGGGTCAGACGGTTTCACCATGTCCCAGATCTCGTCCCGTACGTCCTCTATGCACAGCTCATAGTTCCCACCTTCTATCCACTTCTGGTGAACATCTCTGCAAGTTCAAGCAGATGGAGATATGAGACTGTAATTTAGAAAAGAGACGCTAGACTTATCACACCATCAAGGGTGTTTCTGGTGTCTTTGCAGATATGAGACTCGCGGAAGAAAGCTTAGCTACCGCAAGCAGGAAGTGCAGAGTTTTTAATTTAGGAAGATTGTATCAGATAACATCAGAACTCATTGATGCTCCCCTTCTTTTACTTCCATGTTTATAAAGGAAAAATCTACTAAAAAGTATCATTATTACCTGAAAAGGGAGTGAATATCAGCAGTGGTGAGAAAGCCTCTCCCTTGGAGATCAAGACAGCGGAACAAGTATGTCAAACCCTCTTGAGTGTCTTTGTTCTCCAACGCGAGAACGAAATCTAGGAAGCTGTCGAAGTCCATTTCCCGGGAATTGCCTGAAACGCTTTTGCCACGGCGGACATGCTCGTCAAACACTACAAAACAGCAAGTACATACCCATTTACTTCTACAACTATAGTTTGTCTCAGATCACTATTGGTGACTAATCAATACCATGAAAAGTAGGCAATGACCAAAGGGTATTTGAATGTTACCTCTTTCGATGAAAATTTCAGTTAGGGTCCCATCCGCGTATTCTTTAAGTTCTTGTTTGCTCAGCGATCCACTACAATCTTTATCAAGTGCAAGAAACATATCTACAGAAGAAAGAGAAACTCTATATCAACTTGCACATGAATTCTTCACTAGACATAACGAGACTAGTTTCCCTTTATCTGCAGGTATTAAGAAAATTGCATCACACGCACCACATATACGTTGAGCTGAAGTCAAAGAGAACCAGTTTTCAGCCTGTTCTGTGTCTGTGACTTCCTCCTCACTTTCCTAACATAGAGTACCAGGGGAACAATCAGTGAAATCAGTAGCTTCAGACAATGGAAAGCTATATACGATCACAGAGCTGTCTTTTCACTAATCCTTCATCTAAACTGACCTGATGCAATTCCATTAGTTCCTGCAGACAGTTACTAAGCAGTATCTTCTTAATACAGGCTTTTCCTGTACGCAAAAACAGATCAATTGTAACACATGGTGGTTAGAGACTAGATTAAGCCAAATTTCTGGTTGTCTCATAACTATACATCTTTAGTACCCCTACCTCGCCTATGGGGATCACAGAAGAAGAAAAACTTCTGTGAAGCTATGCGGCAATACATTTGAGTAAAGGGCTCCGGCATGTCCCTTAATTGTGCCAAATTAGGGATTAGACCAAGAATATAGGACTCCATTTCCTGTAATTAAACAGCAAGTAGACTATTTGTAAGGAATCTAAGATTAGAGTCAGCACTATTTGCTTGAAGGAGGACGCCTTAAAGCTTCTTGGGACAATTCTAAACTTAAAAGTACTTACATGAGACTGAAGGAAACCATCAGAGTCTTCATCAAGCTCACTCATATCAATCCTAGCTTGTGTAAGCGACACCTGAACAGTGATGAACCCATGATAAGCAAAGTGAAACCCAAAGATATCAAGTGATAAGAAGAAAAACATGAGGATACGCACCGTGCGCATCACATAAAGATAGAAGGGTAAAATAGCAATCCTTCCAGCCTCATCCTTCTCAAATTTCATGAAATTGGATGGGCTGAAAAAGCGACGACATTTGGGGCCGATTTGTTCAGTACATACAGAGGCGATGTGACAGAAGTCTTCATAGTTCATCTATATGGTGGACAAACATTTAGCAAATATCAGAATACTTGTTATCTCAGCTCTGGAGGAAAACTTTAATGCTAGTACCTTTTCAGCACCAGTGGCATCATCAATCACACAGTTTTCTCTCAAACAATTCCACATAGCAGCCAAATCATCAGAATTCAACAAAAGATCCGATTGTTTCTGTGGAAATAAAATCAACATACTGACGTGAGCAAAAAAACATTAAACTTCTTCTGTTTAATAATAGGAGGCGATGAAGAGACTCTACCTTCAAGAAGCGGTACTTTGCGAGCCTCTGGACCCTTCCACTAATAGACCCTTCTTCTGGTTTCTGGACAGGGAGTAAGGGAACAAAATCTTATTGCCTAACACAAAAATACTGAAGCAAACCTAACTTTTTGTAAAAGTGTGTAACAACTAACAATGCAAGTTTTTTTATAACCGGGTAGTGCCGTGAGACAATAATGGTATAAAGCAAAGTGACTACACTAGTCATGTAAGGGAAGAAGGGACATACCTTCTTATAGAAACTCGGTATCGTGCCTGCTTCTTGGCTCTTCTGTTGCTTGTCCTTGAATATCTCTAGCAAGATTCTCTTCGTTTCAAGCTCTGCAAACCAATAAAAACAACCCCCCATCTCAATACATAGAGCTACATTTTCTCTAGACAACCCCAAATTCAGAAACTTTACTCATTTCGAGGCACAACAAACTCGAGATGCGATTAAAGGTTCAGACTTTACTACAGGGGAAACGAAAGAGAACAACTTTTTTCCACCTACCCATTAGAGCTTCGGACCCTAATCCAGCGCCGGAGCCAATGTACCGCCGTAGATTTCTAACCCAAAGCATCGAGGACGCCGGCGGGATCTTCCTCTGCGGTGGTGTGTCGTGGCTCTCCCCATCGCTAGATCCGCTATACATTGAAGCAGAGAGATATTAAACCCCTAAAGCGAAAGAGCTGAGAAGAAACCCAAGAGAGCGAGCAGCCTTCTCTTTCAAATTCTCTCATCTCTCTCTCTCTCCTAGATCCAAAGCTTCAAAAGGTAACCAAAGTTTCTCACTTTTTCAAATACAAGTCCTCAAATGCATATAACTTTTCATTATCACCCCATTACTTTTAAAAATCAAAATTTAGTACGGTATTGTATAATCCCATAAAACCCCGTTAAAATCATTTTCGCCAGAGGAAACGAAAAATGGCTTCCGTATCCATAAGCTGTTCCTTCTTCACTCCACAAGCTCTATCTCGTCCCAACAGGACGAAGAAGGAGCAGAAGATCTTCGCTAAACCTAGCAAAGTCTCCAACCTTAGAAAAGCCAATCTCCAACGCGAACTCGAGCTTAAATCTCGTGGCGGTGATAGACCCCCCGACGTAGGCGGTGAAGCCACTACTTACACGCGGCTTCCTCCCAGGGAAGACTTCTCAGATGTCTCTCTCCTATCTTCCTCTTATCTGAAGTTCTCCGAGGAAGTGAAGTTGTCGGAGTCGAATGTGGCAGGGGTCGAGGAAAAGGTTGAGACTTTGGTGGAGAACGATGAAGAAGAGAGAGAGGGGAAGGAGTATGATGATGATGATATATGGGGGAATTACAGAAGATTAGATGTGTTTGAAGGAAGTTCTGAATTGATTGATGATGATGATGAAGTGTTTGAGTATGGTGAAGAGGATGTGGAGAGAGCTGGATTGAAAGATGGAGAGGCAATCTGTTTCTCTGGTGAAATGGAGGAGGAAGAGGAGGAGGAGGAGGAGGAGGAGGAGGATAAGATTGGGGTTAAGGAGAAAGGAGTTCCTGCAGTGATGCGTTGTTTTGATAGAGCGAAGATATTTGTGAAGGCGGGAGATGGAGGGAACGGTGTTGTGGCGTTTAGGAGGGAAAAGTTTGTTCCTTTCGGAGGACCTTCGGGTGGAGACGGAGGGAGAGGAGGGAATGTGTATGTGGAAGTTGATGGGTCGATGAACTCCTTGTTGCCGTTTAGGAAGAGTGTGCATTTCAGGGCGGGGCGTGGGGAGCATGGGAGAGGGAAGATGCAGAGTGGTGCTAAAGGGGTTGATGTTGTGGTGAAAGTGGCTCCTGGGACGGTGGTTAGACAGGCTAAAGAGGTTGGGAGCGAGGAGGGGGAAGAGGGGGAGAAGGAGGAGAAGGAGGTGCTTCTGGAGTTGTTGCATCCGGGACAGAGGGCGTTGTTGATGCCTGGTGGGAGAGGTGGAAGAGGGAATGCTTCGTTTAAGTCCGGGATGAATAAAGTTCCTAGGATTGCTGAGAATGGTGAAGAAGGTCCTGAAATGTAAGTGTGTGTATCACTGTGTTGCTTTCACTTTTTTAGTTGGTTTTGTTTGTAGGGTGTTGATGGAACAAGTCTTGGGAACTGATTGATTTAGTTTGGGAACAAAAGAATGTTGTCGTAATATGTAAAGTTTGGGACTTAATCATCACTGCAATATGTTAGTTTGTGCAAGGATGAACCAATGATAGAAGCTATATAGTTTAAAGATCCAAGAATTTCATTTTGGCTCTGGGACACTCTTTGATATCGTTTTCTATTGTTGGGTAAAGTTTGATTTATACATGTAAGTATTGCTGCCTTCATAATGATCTTCCGGTTAGTTTTGCTTTCAGATGTAACTCAGATGAATTAGTCTTAGGGCATTTGCTCAATAACCAAAGAAATTTCATATAGATATGGATCATAGAAGTTTTTGATCTTCCATTGCTGACTATACTAGTAGTAATGGTCCTGTTGATATTTTTTCATGGAAGAATGTGGGTTTAGCTTTAGATCGGATGAGTAGTCTTAGAATCCAAGCGCTTTCACACTGGTGCAGAGTAATTTGACGTTGTGTTATCCTAGAAAATGTAATATGTGGTCCCTTTTTCTTGGAAATCTCTGATCAGAGTTATAACGTTTCAAATTGCAATAGGTGGCTAGATTTGGAACTGAAGCTGGTTGCAGACGTGGGGATTGTGGGTGCTCCAAATGCAGGGAAAAGCACATTATTGAGCGTGATAAGTGCTGCGCAGCCTACCATCGCAAACTACCCATTCACCACATTGCTTCCCAACCTCGGTGTGGTTTCATTTGATTACGACTCAACACTGGTGGTCGCAGATCTTCCTGGCTTGCTTGAAGGAGCTCACAGAGGCTTCGGTTTAGGCCATGAGTTTCTAAGGCACACTGAGAGATGTTCAGCACTGGTAAAAACAATCATCTTTAGATTCAAGCTTTATATACTTTATTCATGTGTGTTTTGTCTTAAAAAAAAAGAACCTTTCTTTTGTCTGTGTAAAGGTACATGTTGTAGATGGTTCAGCTCCACAACCTGACCTTGAGTTTGAAGCCGTTCGTCTAGAACTTGAACTATTTAGTCCTGAGATCGCTGAGAAGCCTTACGTAGTGGCATACAACAAAATGGACCTCCCAGATGCTTACGAGAAGTGGCCAATGTTTAGGGAAACTCTTCGTGCCCGCGGGATTGAACCTTTCTGTATGAGTGCAGTACAAAGAGACGGCACACATGAAGTGATCTCCAGCGTTTATGAACTACTGAAGAAGTACAGAGAAGCCAACGCAGAACCCAAAGGTCCTGATTCTACTTTAAGTTTGGGATTATACGACGAAACTGATCTTATGCAGTGTACTGATGGTTACTTTGTGTCAATGTGGCTATAGGGTTGTACGATCAAGCAAATGAGAATCTGGACCATGTAGCTAAGAAGATAGATAAGGAAAGACGAGCAGCCATTAATGAGTTTGAGATATTCCGAGATAGCGGTACAGGGGCTTGGCATGTAGTTGGAGCCGGGCTTCAACGGTTTGTCCAGATGACTAACTGGCGGTATGAGTTAAACTACAACCAAGATTTTACACAATCTAAGTAATCAAGTGTCACTAACCAATGTCGGTTGGTTAGGTACATGGATTCAGATAAAAGGTTTCAGCACGTGCTTGAGGCTTGTGGTGTGAACAAAACTCTGAAGAATATGGGCGTTAAAGAAGGCGATAACGTGATCATAGGAGAGGTTTGCATGAGTTACTTTGAATCCTTTGTATGTTATAAGTGATTGTAAAAGTTCACCATGTTTTGCGTGTGTGTGTGTGTGTGAATAGATGGAGTTGGTGTGGCATGACTCGGCCAATGGCTCTAGTAGCCGTCCTACAAATTCGAACAAGACTTCGACAGACTCAGTTAGATGGCCTCAATGGAAGTGAACCATCTTACTTCTCTTGTGGAGTGTTTCTTGTACCAAACAGAAAAGTGAATATGATTACTTTTGTGGTTCAATGGATTAGCCAACTGGTTGCACATCATTGAATGATTGAATCTATATGTATGTATACATTCAACTAAACTAGTGGGGGTTATTGGTTTTCCTACTTAAATTGATTTAAATTTATGTTAAAATCATATGTTATTTGATTCTATTATTTATAAATCTTAATTCAAAACATAACATGTGTTTCATTAATGTATTTAATTTCATAATAGATTTACAGAAATTAAAATAGAATTCTAATAAGAATACAAAGATTAAATCCGAAGAAAGATTTTCAGATTTGTAAGCACTAATTAAAATGGTTATTTTTGTTGTATCAAAATTGTTATTTGACCAAAAAAGGTTATTTTTGTAAGATATTTAAACTTCATTTGTTGTATCTAAAACAGTAAATTTTATTGGAATAAATCAATAAAAATGCATAAACGAATAACACACTAAATTTGAGTTGAGATTTGTTATATTATGCAATAGATGTGAAAACCAGATCGGTTTACCCCCCGGTACATTAAAAAGAAAAAGACAGGAAGAGAAGAAACGGGGAGAGGGTTATGGTCTAAAAAGATTCGACAGAAAATCACTCTCAGTTGATTTTAACCGTCCAATCCAATATCTGACGGTCCGTACTGAGAGAGATCTTCTTTTTGACCAGACACGTCAAAACAGACAATCACTTCTCTCTCTGTTCTCCAGAAAATCTTAGCCGTACGTGGCTCCCCTCGCTATGTCGTTCAGATCACGACACGTAAGCAGCGCATTCGATTAGGTAGTAGGTCCCACACTTACATTGTTTCCTCGTTGTCGCATGCGGCAACAGTGTCTTACGTGTCATCGACAGTGTCCCACATAGTATGCGCATACTAGGTTCGGTGGGGCTTGTTTCTAGCTTACTTGTCCATCACTGATTGGTCATTGTTCTTCCTGAAGTATCCGATTGTATTTGGTTTATAATGTTTACTAGATTTTGATCCGCGCTTTCAAAGCGCAGATTTATTTTTCTTTATTTTTTTTAAATTGAAAAATATTTAGTAAATGTCATATTTTCATATATTTGTTTTTTTATAAAAGACTTAAACTTTTTTTTTTTTTTTTTGATAACTCTGGTATCTGGACAGCCACATTCCCAACTATCCCCTCGAAAGGGGTCCAGTGCCCCAACGGAAGGGATGTTAAATCCGTTGTGGCCAAGACTCGAACCCGGGTGGCGGGCAGTACAGCTGTACCTCCTTTACTACCAAGCTACGAGCGCTTGGTTAAACTTTTTATCTTTCTTTATCGTGTTTCATTTTAAATGAGTATAGACCTGATCACAATATCCGGACCTGAAGAACCGACCCAAAAATCAGGGTCCCGAACCGATCAGACCCGGGGTGAATATCCGAATGAATTCTAAATTGCTATATCCGAAGAACCAGTCCCGAACAGAGAAATAAATGAGTACCCGCAGATATCCGAAATGTGAATATATATCTAAAAATATATGTTATAATTATATTTATAATTATTTTAATATTTTAAATTCATATTATAAGTTAACTATAGTAGTTATTTCGGTACTTTTGAGTATTTTTGGATAAAATATGATATTTTGGATATCAGTTTACCCAAAAAAACTGTATATAATGGATATTTTTGGTTACTTCTAGTTACTTTTGAGTAATTTGGATACAAAATTTGAACCGAATCGGATACTTTGGTTACTTTGAGTACAAATAACCGAACCCGTTTTAGATACTTTGGTTATTTTGTTATTTTTCAGGTTCTTATGCATGAGAACCGAACCTACCATAAGAACCGAACCCACCCGGACCCGGAAAGATCCGACTCGAACCCGACCTGAAATTTTATAAGACCCGAATGAGGCTTAATTTCAAAACCCGAAAAACCTGATACCCGAAAGAACCAATTCGTACCCGAATGAGTACCCGAACGTCCAGGTCTAATGAGTATTTATGTTTAGAAAATTACACTTTATTTTTTAATAAATTAAGTTGGTATAACTCTGTTAAGTTAATTTTATTATGTGGTTAATTCTTTAAATAAAAAAATTATTTACTTTAAATAAATATTTATACTTTTCAATGAAAAAATTCAAAATTTTTTATGAATGTTTAAATTATATTAAAAAAGAAAAAATATAATAATTAAGTGATTAATTTTTGTTCACTACACAAAATATTAAGAATGATTGAAAATAAATTATTTGAACTTGGAGAAAAAAATAAGAATTAGATCTGATTTATTAATCGGCTCAAATGGCCCAAAAGAGATCTGATTTGGGCAGTGGGCTGGATAAAAAAAAAGATACAATATAGATGTATTATTAATATTACTTGATTGCATTTAATGAAATATGCAATGTTAGTAAAGAAAATAGTATTTTTAGTAAAAAAACCAATAGAATCATGCTTTAATAGTATAGATAAGATCTTAACCTATGAAACAGATGTATATATACTGTAAAAAGCTCGTAACAAATTTGGAATATACTCTTGAATATTTTTATTTTTAAAATATCTCTGTTTTGTAGCAACCATTCATTGGTTCAAAAAAAATTCTTTAGTATGATAATTATTTTATTTGAATTGTAAAATAGATCGGATTGTAGAACAGCTCGTATCAAACTTGGAATATACCTTTGGATATTTATATTTTAAAATATCCCTGTTTGTAACAACCACATATTCGTTAGTAAAAAGAAAGTATTTAGTAAATGATATAAAATGAGTTCAGGGTGTAGGTATTGTATATTAGAGTTTAGGTTATTAAGGAAGTGAACCCAAAGCATAAGTAGGGATGTATATGGTTCAGCTAATATATTTTGGGGTTTAGTTTCAATGTTTTGGGATTGGACCTGAATCACTAATATTATATTCCACTTAATATATTGTATATAATATATAGTATAGATGCATCTAAATTTACTATTAATGTGGGTTGACACCTCTAGTATTGTTCTGAAAGTGGGCCTATTTTATATGACATTCAATTTTAATCAACGTGTGGGCTTTCAAAACAGTTTTGTTACCGAACCAAAAATTTGCAAAAGCCAATAGATTTAAGAGAAATCGTGTAATATCAAAAATACAGGATTGTCCTTAATGAAGGTGTCGATTTCTAATGAAAATGAATGGCACATGTAGTAAATAAAAGGGTATTTTAAGTAAAAAGATCAATAGGATCCTACTTTAATAGTATAGATTGTTTTTTCCGACTAATGTTTATTGGTTTTCGGTTTTTTGGTTCAAACCGGTTCAGTTTATTCGATTTTCGGGTTATTCGGATGGGAATATTTAGAAACCGTTTAGGAACCAGACATATTTTAGATCGGCTCGGTTTGGATAATGTCAGGTTCGGATCGGGTTTCTATTTTTTTTATAAAACCCGAAGTAGAAGAGAATTATATATAACTCGAGTTTGGTTCGAGTTTAAAACCAAAAAATCAGAAAAATCAAAAAAAACACTAGTTAAATCAAAAAATCTATATTTTAATATATGGGTAACTCGGGTAGTTCAGCTTTTTAGAAATTTTTATTTATAAATTATATTATATATATTAAAATAAAAAATAATTAATAATTTTAATATATTCAAAATATTCAAGTACCCGTTCGGTATCGATTCGGTTTCAGTTTTTTGGATTTAAAAATATAGGAACTGTTTGGGTTTTTGTAATTTCAATTCATTTTTGATTTTGGTTTTCGATTCGGTTTTAGTTTAGTTTTCGGATTTTGGATAATATGCCCACGACTAGTGTACCTTGTTTGGTTCCTTGTGTTTCGACTTTCCGACATATTTTGTATTTAATTTATAACGAATTTTCCATTTGATTAACCATATTGGATCGCAATAAGATTAAGAGTATAGAGACTATTTGCAAAAAAATACGGTGATTATTTTTTCTCAACTAATAAAAATGATTATCATTTTTGCTGCGTTTACTAAATCCTGTTCACACACACGCAATAAAAACCATATATTTTCATTCGTTTTCTTTTGGTATAAATAATTTTGTCACATGCATCTCTTAGATATCCTTTTTTTTGTTTAATCCCTTCGATATATTTAAATCTTACTTTTCAAGTTTTTGATACGACTGAACTTTGCAAACGAGCAAAATATATTCGATAAAAATATGATTTTGAATAATAATACCTCATTCTATAGTAAAATTATTTAGAACAAATATGTAGAAATTAAGAAAGGGGCACATGGGAGCACGAACATAATTTAGGTTATGATTATGATTTATTACGTCGCACTAGGTGCCACGAGTGCCTTTGATTACCTGACTTTAATGTAAAAGTGAGTAAGAGTAAACAAATGGATCGGAGCTTGTAACTTTAGAGTTCCCTAAATTCTAAAACTACCGGTATAACCTCTTTAAATTAATACTCGATAAATTAATATACATTAAAAATTTATATAAATTAATATAATTGTATAATCTCAAACTGAACTTTTGATTCAATTAATATATCGATAAATTAATAATCTCTATAAATTAATAAAAAATTATAGTTCTGGTGTAGTCTTAATATTATTAATTTATAGAGGTTTCACTGTATAATTACTAAGTATAATATCCTTCTATTTCAAAATAAGTGTCATTCTACAATTCCAATATAATTTTGTATATTAAATCTAATTTTTACTTTTTTAAATAACCAGTAATTTTTAATTTAAATCATTATTATTATTATTCAATTAATCGCACATTAAATAGAAATATACTAGTTGATTATAAAAAAAAAATCTCTTTTAAAATTATCAAAATAACACTTATTTTAAAACGGATGGAATAATTTACGGTACACGAGTGTGGTAAAAGTTCTATTGTCCTTTGATTTCTTCGCTAAATATTGAATGTGTTAAAAATTACTACTTCCTCCGTTTTATTTTATTTGTCGTTATAGGTTTATACACATGTATTAAAATAAAACATATGGTTTTGTATATTCCCAAAATAAAAACACAATTACCTATACAACTAACCATATTTCAACCAATAGAAAAATGAATTGGAGAATCTTATTAATAAATTTTGTATTGAAGTCATAAAACGACACTTATTTTAAAACGAAAATTTTGCTCCAGAACGACATTTTTAAATCGAAACGGAGGGGGTATTAGATAGCTAAACCCTTTTTCTGGTCAAGATTTTCAATAACTAAATATAGACGAAAGAATAAATCACTAGAGCGTTATATTTCGACTTTCTTATCTGACAGTTATAAATTACAATTTTTTCATGTTCAGTCACACTGCGGTTTATTTGTTAAACTAGTATTTAGCAAATAAAAAATTAACTCAACTCTACAAAACTATAGTATATAATATCTAAATGGTATATTTATAAACTTAAATGAATTCTATATCAGTTTTGGAAACATCTTTTAATTATTTTTTATAAGGTGGATGTGCTGCTGCATCAACTTCTACTATATGAAAAAACGAATTTTATCATAGTAAGTTAGTAACGATTGATACTCATTGCATCTCCATGACCTTATGTAATCGGATTTATATTCAATGGCAAACTAATAGTGAACCCCCACTTGCCTTTTCAGTCAGAGTGTCTGGACTCTCGTCAAAGGCCAAGTTTATTCGAAGACAACCTTTAACCCTAAATCCCGGAATGTTCTTTTGACACAAATAGAAAATTTAATAAGCACAACACAAAACTATTAAATTTCATAAGAAAAACTTTTGGCTTTTCATTAGCTGTTCAACATTTCTGTGTTTTTCGTCGCCTTTATTTTGAGAAATGTGAAGAAATTCTCCTTTCCTAAACCCCAAGAAAGCCTCGATCACATGGACTTGACTAAATGATTTCACTCAAAGTGTTCAATAGTGCAATCCCAATATCGTGCGAAATGTCAATTGGTTTTGGTTATGCTATAGTATGAATTATTTACCCTATTTCCAGAAACACACATTATTGATTTGTTTCTCCGAGTTTTTTTTTTTGGTAAAATATTAAGATTGTTTCTCCGAGTTTTTTTTAGGGAAAATTCAAATTAGCTTAGAATCGTTCAACCACCACATGAATTCAATATTAACCGTATGGTACTAACTAATGTGATAGCTTTTTGTAGTTTCATAACGTTATGACGTATGAGTCTTGATTATATACGAGTTCATTCGTCAAAGGTTTGATGAAATGTAATATGAGGCATAGATACAAAAACTATATATATATATTCGTTTCCGTGGACAATAAGTTTAAGATGTACAAGACATTCATGTATGTTTTTTAGTTTTTACTTGTTGCATGTTGTTCATGTATATTTTTAAGTTTTTACTTGTTACATGTCATATACACAAAAAGGGCACACTGGAAATGGAATAAATCTTTCAGGAAATAAACTACGTCTTTACGTAAATATGTTGAATTTACTTATAATTCAAACGAGTTTCTTAAGAAAATACTTTATATAGCCATATAGGATGTGTATAAGACCACTAAAATTCAAAACTATAATTAGTTATTGTTTATTAATAACATTATCACTGATTTTAATTTCACTGGTAATAAAACATATGACGTATTCTAGAAGATATTCAAATGGAAGGCTAGTCCCACATGAAGTTCAAAATATGAGTGGATGAGTCAAGGGTCATCACATTCTTCTATAGCTTAAATTTGTCTCTAAACCAAATTCTTAAAAGGGATGAAACATATTAATAAATTCACCAAATTAAATATTTATAACTTTATTTATAATCATTGCATTTTAGAACTATATGTAATTTCCGGATAAGAATTGTAGTTCTCTAATATATTCTTAGAGTTCTAATACAAAATATTCCTAGATATACATTTTCTTTAGATATTTGCTATTCAATAACTGGTCTCGGCCTAATAATTCTCCTTTATAAATATGATAAAACTACATATAGACTAAATATCTTTTTATATAGACTAAATATTGTTGTTGTTACTTTATTCTGGCGAACAAAAAAAAATTCTGGCGACCAATTTTATTTCGTTGTGTTTGGTAAATTGTACCGCTAAGCCGCGGGCTGCACCAGAAGGCAGATGGCTGCACCAGAAGGCAGAAGATAGTGATTGTGATTACCATGGTTGTATTACCGATGTATTAGTCAAAAGAAAAGAGAAATCTAAAAGAGCCAAAATGATAGAACTACATATATAATATTATTAGTATAATAATAAATATTATTGTTATAAAAAAACATATATAATACTATTTGTTTGACTCATTTATATGTAAAACCAAATGAATATAATTTTCATTTCCAATGCCACTTAGCAATGTGCAAAAAGCTTACCAACAATTGTCACATTTAGAAGCCTTAATACAAGGAATAACATATCACACTTTTGTGCACTAGCCCATTCGGTTAAAAGTTCTCCAAAAATCAATAGGATTTTTACTTTACGTGGCTTATGTGACATCAAAAGAGATTGAGAAAAGAGAGAGCGTTTGACTGATCTAATGGCGTACAACACCTTTTCAGTTAAAAATATTATAAAATATCTAAATAGAAACCTTGGTTGAAGGTAAAATTTAGTAACACTGTACTTCTTTCGTCTGCGCCTTTGTAGTTAATAACAACAATACTAAGGTAGTTACCAAACTAATTATAGATTACACTTACCATTTTATATAGCGTAGAGTTTGACTTTTTCACAGGTTGGATAAAACTTATCAGTTATCAATTATTTTTGTGCACATTGTCATTGTGAATATCCTAAATAAACATCTCACAAATGATATACTAATAATGATACTCTATTAAATAGATATCTCAAATAATTAAAAAAACATCTAACCTTGTTATTTAATATAGAGAAAATCGCATAGAAAACCTTCAAAATGACACTGACTAACACTTTAAACCTTCAACTTATTTAACTAGCATATTAAACCATCAACTTGGCTTTTGTATCATAACAAACCTTCAACTTGGCTTACTTTTCCATCAAGTAAAGACTGAGACCTGATAACCTGTAATAGCTGGTGACATGTTGTTTCTATTTTATTTCTATTTAATTAAAAAATGTAATCAACAATAAATAACTAGAAGAAACACTACAGAAAAATTCTTAAATTAAATTTAACAAAAATCAATATATGTTCTTAAAATTTTAAATTTTTTATATGTAACTTTTGCAAAATAAAAGATTTTTTTAATAAAAAAATTTCAAAAATCTTAATATTAAAAAATATAAAAAATATTTTCTTAAGAATTTATATACTTTTATTTTAAATGCAATTTTGTAAAAATATGAATTTTTATTTTAAATAAAATATATAAAGCTCTAAAATTTTATTTAAAAATAAATAGTTAGGATATACCACCACTAAAAGTAACATTTTTCGTCATATCACCATTAATAATAAAATTGTTTTTAAGCATTTAATTTTGATATATTGATATCTTCGAACGGTGATAATTTTTGACATACGGATAACAATTATTTTTTACACTATTGTCATTATCTATATAACTAAAAAATGTTACTCTTACTAATGATATGACGAAAAGTGTTCATGTCGATGATGATAATGTTTTAAATTATTTAATTCTTGTGAGAATATTTTTAGCTTTTATATAATTTTTTTTAAAAAAATTATTTATAAAAAAAAATTCGAAGTTTTAAAAAAAATTTTGATTTTTATTAAATCTAGTTTTAGAATATTCCTGTAATTTTCTAAGTTTTATTTATGTTTCTTATAGTTATTTTTTGTTAATTAAAAAAACAACAACATGTCACCTCCTACTACAGGTTACCAGGTCTCAGTTTTTACTTGATGGAAAAGTAAGCCAAGTTGAAGATTTGTTATGATACAAAAGCCAAGTTGAAGATTTAATATGCTAGTTAAATAAGTTGAAGGTTTAAAGTGTTAGTCAGTGCCACTTTGAAGGTTTTTTATGCGATTTTCCCATTTAATATATGTTAAATGAGTGTCTCAATCACTTCAAATATATATTTATGAAATTTATGATTTTATTTATATAGTATTCAGTTACTCGAAATGCTTTTATACTTTACTAGTGCAATAATTAACAAAAATGTTACAAAACGTAAATTAAATATGTAATCATCTCTTATATAAGATACAAAGTTAGATAGAAAGATTCAAGTTTATCGAATTGTATCTCATTTGATAGAACTAGAAACATAATTGTCAATATAAAATCTGTGTTTTACTCAAAATGTTCTCCATTTTTTTATCAAAATCAAGAACGATAATTTATTTATAGTTTGATACATATAACTAATTTTGACCAATGTACAATAAAATCAAGCAAACATATATATATATATATATATATATTAAAAACTGATTTGAAATAAATTAAGACTTAGTTTACTAGTTATACCTGAATATTTAACAAAAACTTAATTTTTGCCTTTTTAAAAATCATGAAAGTATCTCAAATCTATAGAAAAGTTCAGATTAATTTCCAAATGAGTGGTGCAATCCACAAATGGACTTTTGTTCTAAATATTCAAATGAGTCGTAAGATAGATTCATATCCATATAGCCACGAGATGAAGTATAGTGGATACCTTCGAATCCAGATTGCTTAGCAATCCCAAAGCTTAGTTACTACTAGACCACCATCTCGTAGTTAATTTTTTTCCTGTCGTCAAACCCAATTTAATATATGAAATAAATAACCAACAAAAAGAAAAATAAAATAAGTCTACTGGGAATCGACATGTGGTCTGCATAGACTCGGCCAGAGATAACTACTATCAATTAGTTTGTTTGATTTTTTACTAAACTCAAAGAAGTGGCCTACCATGTTGCTCTTGTTTGGGCAGTTTTTGATCAACCATTTTACAATTCTTTTTGAGCTTTCCGAATTTCTCTTTTGACTGCTAGTTCTTTTTTTTTTAGACCAGGCGGGTCCATTGATAATAGTGTACTTATAACAGGATGGTAAATGTAGAAAGAAAATTAACTAGTTGGTTTGATAATTTATATCGTCGAAATAGTTTTGGCTAACATTCCTCCAAATTGCTCTTTTGAAATTCTTCTAAAATTATATGATGTAACAAACATTTTATTTACTTTGAATAAATTTCACATCCAGCTTTTAAAAAGAAGAGTTCAAAAGTAAATGTTCTGGCTCATTTGATATGTGTAATCTCACATTTATTCAAAAAAAAAAACAAGATAAGTGTAATCTAAAGTATCTAATCATAAACTAAAGTTCAACGTTAGAGCCCATAGTCATTTGGATTGTCAGCTACTTTGTGAACTCTTAAGTTAAAGTCGTGATGAAGTTGACTATGCATAATTTTCTTGATTTCATCACATATATCCTTGTTGTCGGGTAAGACATTAATTTCTAAATACAACCACATATGACAAACAACTACTCAAGCTCAGGTGTATTTATATAATCCTAGCATATTACAAACACAAAGAGATTAAGATTGTTGTTGCCTTGTGTTTGTTTGCATATAAGGACATCAATACAAAATAGTCCACTGAGGTATTTAACATTAAAAACCAAATTTATACGTACTTTCCAAGCATTTTAATTTGGGTTTGGTTCATCGTGTCTCTCTTTAACCACTCCCGTTGAAAAAATCATTACAAGATGACAAAAAATTGCTCTCACTTCTATTTTCGCTTAAAATGCGGGTAACCATGTGATTTGACCAGGGGCTTCTGCAATTAAGTTAGATTAATACTTATATTTAAACAAACTAACTCAAATTTCATGTCGCTTGCCTATCAGTTGTTATATTTCATATTACAACGTATTAGGAGAACTTAAGCTTACTGATTTTGAAGTACAATTTTTATAAAATATATATTTTTTTTTTTTGAAAAAAAGACAATTTTTATAAAATATTTTAGAAAATCAAATTCATAATCGACCTCAGAACATTGAAACTTATCAGACATCCTAATTGTAATAGCAATGCATATCACTTCAAATATATGTAGTTTATGTTAATTGGGTATGAGGTTTAAATCTAAGCGAAATATCAATTTTTATGTAGACCCTTGGCCTTTAAGCTATGATATATAGGGTTATTATGCATATTGCACGTGACCACTAAGCAGATTAACTTGAGTTAAATAACTAGCTCACTACAAGAAAACAGGGGCTTACCGACGGCTGTATTCCTCGGCATTTCCTCGGAATAACGGTATTCCGAGGAAATACCGAGGAACACAGCCGTCGGAATTATTTCCTCGGAATTTCAATGTTCCTCGGAATTTCCTCGGAAATTTCCGACGAAATACCGAGGAAACTTATTTCCGAGGGATTTCCGTGGATCACTAATCGTCGGAACATTCCTCGGAATATTCCGAGGACGCGGTTCCTCGATATATTCCGATGGCTTTTCCGATGGAAGATCCTCGAAACATCCGTCGGAAATATCCTCAGAAAATCATCAGAAATTTCCGAGGGAAAGTTTCCTCGGAATATTGTGAGGGCCCGTTTCCTCGGAAATTTCCGAGGAAATATTCCGAGGCACCTTCGTCGGAATTTTCCGAGGAAAACAGCCCTCAGAATATTCCGAGGAATGTGTCCCTCGGAAATTTCCGAGGGATTCTTCCTCGCAATTTTCAATTTTTTTTTTTTAAATTTGTAATTTTTTAAATTTAAATTCGAAAATATGAAATTAAAATTAAAGTTGAAAACATATTAGATAATAATTCAAAGTTGTACAAATCAAAATAAAACATTCTGAAAAAAAAACATTCCGAGTTTTTGAAATAAAAAAAAAGAACTACGGGTTTTGCACGTCCGGGAACACCTCGTTCGGGTACATCCTCCTCATCATCTCCATCATTTGCTCTTGTTGCCTCCTGTGTGCCTCAAAGCCCGCCTGTTGACTCGCCATATACATAATTATTAATTCGATTTTTATAACCACAAAATTAATAAAAACTTTAAAAAAATTCCAAATCAATTGAATACAACAAATAATCACAATCCTAAACCCTAAAACCATAATCAAACTCTCAATACACTACTCTATAATTCACCCTAACCAAATCGAATCTATCATCATTACACACCATGAACAAACTCGATTTTTGAAGAAAAGAGAGAGGGATAGGGTCCTTACATGATTGAGGAATGAAATTGAGGAGATTGGGGTTTGATTCGCCGGAAATCGACGGAGGAGAAGAGAGGTGCGGCGGAGTTCGCGAGAAGAGAGGAAGAGAGGAAGAGAGAAATGGGGAAGAAGAGAACGGCCAGACCTAATATTATGAGGGGTCCGACGGATACTTTCCGTCGGTATTTCCTCGGAAAAAATAATGGGTTCCGTCGGTATTTCCTCGGAAATAATTAATTTAATTTTCGCGAAAAATAGTTGGCGGCTAGGGTTGCCCGGGTAAATGAAAATTAATGTTCCTCGGAATTTCCTCGGAAATTTCCGAGGAAATTCCGAGGAAACAGGGTTTAGGGTTTCAAAAATCGATTTTTTTTGCCCGATATCATTTCTTATACAAATGTAATGTATACCATTGAGGGTTTTTTGTATAGATGATCATCATCCATGAAATAACAAAATTTCAAAAATAATCGTAAGTATTCCGTTTACCGTTTATTAAAGTGTATAAATGTTTATCTTATGTTGTGTAGTTTTCGTTCATGCAATCGTAACATTTGGTTTTATCGGATAAAACATCATTTTTTACTTCATAATCTGCTTAAGACACTTAATAAAGGTTATATACGTGTTATTCAATCCACAAAAACGTTGTTTTCGCTTAAAAACCCCTTCTTCCTCGGAATTTCCTCGGAAATTTCCGAGGAATTTCCGAGGAAGAACGAGAATTTCCGAGCAAACCCTTGTTTTCCTCGGTATTTCCTCGGAAATTTCCGAGGAAATTCCGAGGAACAGGACTCTAGCATTAAACCCCTAAATCTACAAAGTATATTCCGAGGAAATACCGAGGAAAACCTTAATTCCGTCGGAATTTCCTCGGTATTACCATTTAAAAAAAAAAAAAAAATCTATGCTAATCTGTTTCCGAGTCATCATCACCAGATGAATCTGAGTCTGAATCTTGGTGAAACTCTCCAATCTCTGGTTCATCCTCTACGTGAACGACGGCTTCCTCTCCGAAGTCGGTTAAATCGACTACAAGGCCAACTCCAGCTAAATCTTCGGTTGCACTTAAGTTGCCGGATGTGCTTGGCTGTAGTGGGTCTTCCAGCTCAGAACTTCCCTGAACTCGGCCTCTCGGGTTGAGTTTTGTAACAGTTACCCATGGATCATCTCTGTTCCTAACCCGGGGGTACTTGATATAACAAACCTGTAATATTTAAAAAATTATCAGTAAAATTGTAAATTAATACATATGATGATGAATCATTCTGTATCATTACCTGATCGGCCTGAGAAGCAAGAATGAAAGGATCATAATACTGCAGCTTTCGCCTCGAATTTACTGATGTAACACCAAATGCATCTGTTCTCACACCTCGATCTGGAGTGTTGTCGTGCCAATCACAATAGAAAACAGTACACCGCAATCCAACCATGCCCAAATACTGGATTTCCATAATCTCATGTATGTTTCTGTAGTATACATCATCTCCTGATGCAGAACAAACGCCAGCATCATAGGTCGTTCTCGAACGTCTCCTCTTTTGAGTTGTGAATGCATATCCTCGAGTACAAAATCTCGGATATGACTTCACAACATATTTTGGTCCAACCACCATCTCGCGTATCCAATCGTCAAATGTTTCACCTTTGGCCAAACCAGCAGACACCTATTAATAGTACATATATATAGGTTATATCAATAAATGTGAATTAGTATAAATATGTGATAAATGATATTTTAATTTGGTTAAGACACTCACATAAGTAAGCATCCATCCAGCAAATTCTCTCTGCTTCATTTCTTCTAGTTCCTCGTCTGTGGCGTATCTATATTCGACCCGCTTTTGTGCCATGAAAATCCTGTACATATGATGACAATAATGTAATTAATAAAGATTTAAATTTGAACTTGTTAAAATAAAAAATTGTAAGCTAATTTATTTACCTCTCATATTGAAGAACATCTTCGCAGTTGGTGAGCAAATATGTTTGCAAATGACTGCGCTCCTGCTCATTAAGTCGACGGTCCTTTGGTTTTCCGCTAAGTCGTCCAACATCTCTGAAAATGTCTGGAACCGTAACATGATATGTTGCCCGTTCGCCTCTATCATCATGCCGAGCAGGTTTTCTGTTTTTGGTTTGAACTTCTGCCGGAAAGTAGTACTCGGCAAAGTTTGAAATTTCTTCATTGATCATCTGTGCGACTATAGAACCTTCTACCCTACTTAAATTTTTCACCATCTTCTTCAAATGGAACATATACCGCTCATACACATACATCCATCTATACTGCACAGGACCACCAAGTTCCAATTCTCTTGCCAGGTGAATAACAAGATGCTCCATAACATCAAAAAATGAGGGAGGAAATATCTTCTCAAGGTTGCACTGAATCACGGCTATGTTAGTCTTCAAATTTTCAATACCTTCAAGAGTCACTGATCTCGTGCATAAATCGCGGAAAAAAGCACTTATCCCTGCAATTGCTTCATGAACATTTCGTGGTAATAGTTCCTTGAAGGCAAACGGAAGGAGGCGCTGCATCAACACATGGCAATCGTGACTTTTTAGCCCCATAAACTTTCCTTCCTTTCTGTCGATACAGTTACGCAAATTAGATGCGTAACCGTCTGGAAATTCCACATCGTTTGAAATCCAATCAAAGAACGCATCTTTTCCTTCTGCATCAAGTCGGTATATGGGAAAAGGTGCCCTACCATTCTCATCAACATGAAGTTCTGAACGAGCACATATATCGACTAAATCCAGTCTTGACTTCAAGTTATCCTTTGTTTTACCTTGAACGTTAAGGATCGTGTTCATGAGATTGTCAAAAAAGTTCTTCTCAATATGCATGACATCTAAATTATGCCTTAGCAAATGATCCTCCCAGTATGGCAGATCCCAAAATATACTTTTTTTGTGCCAGTTATGTAGGTTTCCAACAGCATCTACCGGAAAACGCTCATGTCCACCGATGTCTGGTGTCCTTTCTGCACCAAAATCTCTTAGTTGTGTCTTCAAACCTTTCCCACTAATTTCCGCAGGGGGACTGTCAAACACCTTCTTGTTCTTCGTAAACAAATTCCTACTCCTACGATATGGATGATCAGGTGGTAGGAATCTCATGTGACAGTCAAACCAACACGTTTTTCTTCCGTGTTTTAGTTGGAAAGCATCAGTGTTATCTTGACAATATGGACATGATAGCCTTCCATGTGTTGTCCATCCAGATAACATACCATATGCTGGAAAATCACTTATTGTCCACATTAGTACTGCCCGCATTTGAAAATTTTCTTTACACGAAATATCGTATGTTTCAGCACCTTCAGCCCATAGTTGTTGCAACTCATATATTAGTGGCTGAAGAAACACATCAAGTGATCTCTTAGGATGCTCTGGTCCGGGAACGAGAATGGAGAGAAACAAAAACTCTCGTCGCAAGCACAAGTTTGGGGGTAAGTTGTATGGTGTAACAATGACTGGCCATAGAGAATATTGTCTTCCACTCTTGCCATACGGGCTGAAACCATCAGTACATAATCCAAGGTAGACATTTCTTCTCTCATACGCAAAGTCGGGATACTTTGATTGGAAATGCTTCCACGCTTTTGCATCTGAAGGATGTCTAATTTCACCATCTGTTGAGTGCTCCGCATGCCATCTCATTCGTTGCGCTGTGCGTTCAGAAAGATACAACCTCTGCAACCTTTCCGTCAAAGGCAAATACCACATCCTTTTATATGGAACTGGAACTCTTCCACCCGTATCTTTATAACGAGGTTTCCCACAAAATTTGCATGTAACCCGCTGGTCATCCGCCCTCCAATAAATCATGCAGTTATCGCTGCATACATCTATTACCTGATAAGATAAACCAACACCAGCTACGAGTTTTTGAACCTCGTAGTATGAACCTGGAGCTACATTATCCTCAGGTAGAATACCTTTTACAAAATCAGCAATCGCATCCACACAGTCTTCAGCCAAGTTATAATCTGTTTTAATGCCCATCAGTCTTGTAGCAGATGATAAAGCAGAATGACCATCTCTGCAACCTTCGTACAATGGTTGCTTTCCAGCATCCAACATATCATAAAATCTCCTAGCTTCTGCATTGGGTAAATCTTCCCTTCTAAAATGATCATTTACCATCTGCTCAGTACCTACACCATAATCTACATCTGTTCTAATTGGTTCTTCTAATCTAACCGCCGGCTGAGGTTCGCTAGTACTACAATGTTCATAATCAGTTTCCCCATGATGATACCAAATTTTGTAACTTCGTGTAAATCCACTCAATAAAAGATGAGTCCAAACATCCCACTCTTTAATAATCTTTCTATTTTTACAATTAGAGCAAGGACATCTTAACATACATGTTTCTGCTTCCGGTAGTTGGCGAACTAACCCCATGAATTCGGTTATACCTCGTTGGTATTCTTCCGTAAGCAATCTCGTGTTCGGATCCAAATGAGGTCGATCGATCCAAGAACGATGATAATTTGAAGAAGACATTTTTTTTTCAATCAAATTCGTATGTAAAGATAGTAGGAGGGATGATGAAGAAATGGAGTGAATGAAGAGGAAGAGGGGTGGTTGTATTTATAGATGAAATCCTGGAGACAGACCGAGGAAATTCCGAGGAAATTCCGACGCTAACGGCTACTTCCTCGGAATTTCCTCGGAATATTTAAAATCTCCCAACGGCTCTCTAACGGCTCTCTAACGGCTATAATATTTCCTCGGAGGTCGTCGGTTTTTTCCGAGGAACATCTTCTCCTCGGAAATCCATAAGAAATTTCCGACGAACCCGGCTTTCCTCGGAATTTCGTCGGTAATTTCCGAGGAAATACCGAGGAAACCAAGTTTCGCGTTTCCTCGGCACTTCCTCGGTATTTTGTCAGAAATTTCCGAGGAAATTTCTTTCCCTCGGAATATCCCTCAGAATATCGCTGTTTTCTTGTAGTGGCTTGATCCCATTTAAATAAAATATTTAAATATATCGTGATGCAATATATACATCACAGTTAAATGTATACTTTTACCAAATTATCCAGTCTATAATATAATTTGTTCTTAATTTCTAAATCAAAATTGGTCACTGTGACATTCCAGATTTTGCAGTAGTTCCGAACTTGCGATGATCACTGGCCTCCTTCTTAGGCTTTCATAAATAACCATCCATGCATACAAACACATATAGTATATAATTGCATATATATATGTATACACATAGTAAAATAAAACCATCTCTAATGTATTTTGCTATTTTTTTCAATAACGAAAAATATATAATAAAAATTTATTCTAATGTAATTTAAAAAAAATAACATTCATCAAAATTTAGAGTTAACAAATTGTTATTTTTCCTAAACATAAATGAAAATAACAATTTTTATATTAAAAGAAAAAATACAAATGAATTGGATAGTTTTGACTCTAAATATTTTTATAATAATAAAATTAATAATGCATTGAAAATGCTTTAAGACTAACATATGAATTGTAATGGTTAGAACTTAGAAGCTAGCTTTAACAAGATAAAAAGTAATATCCAGAAAACAGATTAGAATCAGTCAATTGAGCTATTTAAAATCGGTTTGATTAATTTTAACTGGCTTGGATTGAGCCATATACAAAAGTCTTATAAAAATCGAACCAATGTGCCAAACTTTAATCTATCTTTGTCACTGAAGCCTACATATAATATCTTCGGAAAAAAGAAAAAATAAATAAATAAGCCAAATAGAAGAAATAAAAGATACACTAAAAGCACTTGAATCAAAAGTGAAGTCTCTCTATCAAGTTCAATGTCTCTCTATTTATAACAGCATTTCACTTCCATTTCCAAACAACACTCATCATCTTTAGACAGAAGCCAAAACACAAAAAAAATAAACTTACCCTCGCAAAACCCTAAAAGAAACCTCCTTGCGAAAACATATACCTTCGTCATCATGTCAACCTCCAGAACCCTAGATCATACTAAACACTTTGAAACGTCCCAAACTCAAATGGGGTTTGCTCTAATCAACCAAAACACAACCAACGCAACCACCACCACAACCGGCGAGAGACGAGGCCGGAGATCGAAGCAAGCAGAGCCAGGGAGGTTTTTAGGAGTCAGGAGACGTCCATGGGGTCGTTACGCAGCTGAGATTAGAGATCCAACCACCAAAGAACGTCACTGGCTCGGCACTTTCGACACTGCTCATGAAGCTGCTCTTGCCTACGATAGAGCAGCTCTTTCGATGAGAGGCACTCAAGCTCGAACTAACTTCGTCTACACTCCAAATGACGTTCACACCATCCTCACAAACCCTAATCTCCACTCTCTCATCGTCTCTCCTTACAATAACCAATCTTTGTTACCAAACTCTTCTCCACAGTTTGTCATTGATCACCACCCTCATTATCAAAACTATCATCACCATCAGCAACCTAAACATACTCTCCCACAAACCGTCTTACCCGCTGCTTCTTTTAAAACGCCGGTTCGTCATCAAAACGCTGATATTCAAGCGTTTGGTAACAGTCCTCAAAACTCGTCTTCTAACGGCTCGTTATCTTCTTCACTAGAGGAAGAAAACAACTTCTTCTCGTTACAAGGAAGTAACTCCAGTAACAATTCGGGTTACTTGGACTGCATTGTACCAAACCATTGTCTTAAGCCACCTCCAGAAAACACCACTAACCAAAACCAAACCGGAGCTGGTTTCACAACTCCGGCAAGCAAGGCTTCCGAGTCATACGAAGGGTTTAGTAATAGTTACTTCCAAGATGTTGACATGATGATGGAGTTTGGTTCGTGTGATCTCTCTGCCATGATCACTAACTATGGTGCTGGTACTTCCATCTCAATGGAAGATTACGCAATAATGGAGCCACAAAGTTTCTCTTCTTCTTCTCTGGCTGCTTTTGGAGATGTTGTAGCTGACACAACAGGCTTCTACTCACTCTATTAGAACATTCTTTTTAATATTTCTGTTTTTTTTAATATTTATGTAATAATACAATTAGTATTTTACGTTATTCCATGGTCGTTTGGTTGTTGTTGTTAACAACATGTTTATCGACTTTACTATATATATTCTGCTTATTGTATCATGCACCATAAGGTTCCCTTACCATGAAGTTTTAAATTTTCTTTCTTCTTTATTTTTCATATGTGATTTCTTTTCAGTATCATGGTTTTGAACTTTTGATTAGCAAAAAGTGTTAATTCGAGTTGTATCAATGACCACCTTTTGTTCATGCTATTTCCAACATACTCATTATCATTAATTATGTATATAATAAGTGTGGTGTTTACATAAATCAAATGACTTATTCATAGTAGATATTTAATTATAAGTGAATAACTAAGATATGTCATATACCAGGATTATAAGATTCGTTGCTGAAACTCAGTGCATATACGCTCGGTTGTTATGAACTTTTATAACAATTGAATTAGACTGAATTTTAATATAAGAGTTATATGGTTTATGAAAAAGATATAGTTAATGTGAGATGGACTTTTAGTGAAGTAGCATGATGGTGTTTTTGGTCTTTGGACATGTGTTCCGGTCATGACTTGTTTGGTCTTTAATTGCACAATCACTGTTTCATGTCTCCCTCCTTTTGCCTATACTTTTGTGTACAACTACTCAACATCACAACTCTTTTTCCTTTTTAAAATCTGTTTCAGGTTTTTGACTTTCTTTCATTGAACTCAGTTAATCCTCCTTTCTAAAGTTTATCAACTTCACTTTATTTCGTTAAATCATCAGACCCAATCAAAGCTGTTATACATATCAAACAAATATATCAATAGTCCATCCAGTTCATCATAATTGATGTTTTATAGTTTGTATCGTTTCAAAGAAAATAACTTACATAGAGTGCATAATACTTTGATTTGTTGTTAAGTTCTTTATACATCAATCTAAACAAAAATGGTTCATTATGGTAGATCATTTAAGTAATAACTCAGAGAAAATGCATTTAATGATTAGCATTTTTGTGGGTTGTTGAAAGCTTTTGTTGTGATGTCGCAGTGACCAAACTCATGATTATGATTGTTCTGATTGTTTGAGTAAAACTAGACGCAACGAACAAACCACACATGCATATGTTATATCACCTACACAAAGAACCAAGTACGAGAATTACTGACTTCTACTTCCACATCAACAGTAATTTTTACTTATTTTGTACTCCCTTCTATTCATATATTCATGATCAAAGTCGTACGAATCGAGTGTAGAACAAATAGATCGGTTCTGTTCTAACTTTTCATGCTCTTTCTCTTCTTGTTTATGTTCCAAAAACATCTAGTTGGATTGTTTCAACGACTATTGCGTTTGGGTTTTACTGTTTAAAATATTTGAATATTTTATTTACTACTCCCTCCATTTTTAATATAAGTTATTTTAGATTTGAGCACATAAATTACGAAAATAATTACTCCCTCTGTTTCTTAAAGAGTGTCGTTGTGACATTTTTCACACAGATTAAGAAAGTTGTTGAAATATATGTAAATTGTAATTAATTATATCTCTTTGACCAATAGTACTTTAGATAAATAAAATTATTTATAAAATCAATGCAGTTTGCAATTAATTTTCAGGTGAAAGGTAGTATAATTTACATTGGAATTGTAAAATGACACTCTTTGTGTAACAAGAAAATGAGCTTAGAGTGACACTTATTATGAAACAGAGGGAATAATTTTTTACATTTTATAAACAAAAACATCATTAATTATTTATCTAACCATAATCCAACAAATAATAAATTAGAATGTATATTATCATTGGTCAAATAACATTAAATTATTAATAAATTTTACATATAAAACTGAAAATGTCATATAATTTAGAACCATTTTTTTAAACGACTTATATTAAACGGAGGGGAGTATTAGAAAGGAAAAGGCCTTATTAATGTATCTGGCAAATATTTTTTACAAATTGTAAAAGCAAAGTTAAAACAGAATTTCATGCAGAATGTATGGTAACCGAAAATGCAATCTCTTGCCAATAACAGGGGAGTTACACTAGAACTTATAAAGTAGATGTGATACTCTTGACTAACTGAAATCAGATGATTTTCCTGAGTAATAAGGACATTTATAAATAATAACTTCGAAAAGTTTTTTTAAGAAAAGATATAAGAGAAAGATGGATGCATGAAGGAATCATATGAACATGGTAAGAGAGACATAAGAGGAGAGACGGAACAAATAAAACTAGAGCTGCTTTCGTTTCTCTCAACGTTTGCTTCTTGTTGTCTCCACCCAAAAAAAAAAAAAAATCTTATGTTCTTGAGTTCATGAAAGTGTGATGAAAAAGGAAGAGAAGGAGAGTAAAGAGAGACTAGTCAAAGAAGAATAGAGAGAGATTCTATTCTCTACTTAACTTGAAGTCTTAACCTCAATGCTAGCGGAGTCACCATTTTTGGACTCAGCAGACTCTGAGTGACTCACACCACTTGCCATAGAAGAAGCCAAAGTTTCTGAGCCACCACTTGTTGTGTTAGTGGGTTTAATGGAGCTCGAAGAGTGAAGCTCTGTGCGTTGGTCAGACATGGATGATGATGATGACGGAGCTAATGTGAGGAGCGATGAGGATCCAAGAGGGTAAGGCACCGGCATGTCAGTGAGGGAAGAAGCGGAGGGGCTGTAGCTTAGTGAAGAAGAGGCCATGGAGTGGTCAAATTTGCAGGCAGGCCCAAACTTGCAAAACCCATGTTGAGCAAAGTGGCTGCACTGCGCTGTGCCCTGCAAATGTTAACTCTACTATTAGCTTTGTCTTTATTATAAGATACACAACTGAGTATTGAACTATAAAGAATAATGAAACAGGGCTTCATATCCAAATCAAGAAACAGAGTTTCTATACAGAACGTATCAATATCTCTCATGTAATAAGGCTATTATATAAAGATGCATGGGGGATGATGAGACTTACAGGACGAAGTGGGAGGCCAATATGGCTGAGGGAAACTCCCTTGGGAGATGCTGCTTCCAGAGGATGATGGAATCTGCAAGAGGTTCCGAACTTACAGTCTCCTGTTCTCATAAAGTACTGACACTCAGGTTGTCCAGGTCGCTGAGGAAAAGTTTGTTCATTATTTGAAGATGGATACGCAGGCGCTGGAGGAGATAACGGTCTAATTCCATAAATAGAGCTTGATCCCATAGACGGTTGAGTCCCAGGAGAAGGCATTGTACTTAAAGAAGCCTTAAATAAAACGGAGCGAGGCTTTGTTAAAATTAAGAGAAAGGACAAAACAAAAGAGGAGGCGTTTCAAACATTACCTGGTAAGGGTTCCAGCCTGAGTATGGAACCATACCAGGAGGAGGAGGAGGAGGAGGAGGAAGAAGCATTTGGTTGTAACCGTAAGGGCTTTGAAGATATGAGCCTGGTAAGAGTTGAGGTCTTGGTATAGTTACTCCAAATTGCTGCGATGAAGGAAGGGATTGTGACTGAAGAGGTGGATAAATAGCTGAACCAGTTGATAACTGCTGATGAGATGGAGCTTGTACACCAGGAGGAACAGGATGGTGAAATCGACAGGTGGAACCGAATTTACACTGACCTGTCCTCATGTAGAAGGAACATTCTTTCTCTCCCTGTTTTAAAAAAAAAAATCCATTAGTAAGGAAACTTTGAGAGAGCATCATCATCACAAAAGAAACAAAGAAAAAAAAAGAGAGAGAGAGATTTGAACCAAACCGGGCGTAATGGAAACCCCATGTAACTTAATGAGACAGGATTAGTAAAAGAATCTCTTCCTCCTTGTCTAGGATGATGATACTTGCAAGTAGCACCAAACCTACATGTTCCCGTTCTCATAAAATGCTGTGCAAAGAAAAGCATAAAGAGTGAGGATATCGGCTACACTAAATCCCTACATTGAGAAGCATAAAAGTACATTGATTAATTCGTAACCAGCAATGATCGAAATAGATACCTGACACACGGGCTGCCCCATTCTCTCTGGGAACTCTCCAGCTTCTGTTGTTCTGAGACCTCCCAAAACCTAAAAGAATGAAAGCAGAGCATCAAATCAAGAGCTTCCAAGCAAATTTAAATCATAGATTCTGTGTCAGTGATATCAGATCGTAGATTGAATAATGCATCTGATAAGGAACATAGGAAACAGACAAAAAGGAAGTAACTTTATCAAAACCCCACACAAGACAGTAACTTTAACAAGACAGTACAAAAAAACAGAGCGAGTTGAGATGAGAGAGTTTATTACTGGAGCACGGTTTCGTGGGTGATGGAACCGACATCTTGACCCGTACCCACAAACACCGGTTCGTAAGTAATAGATACAATCCGGCTCACTGAGTCTCTCCGGGTACGATTCGCCTCCACCGCCTCCTAACCCTAACCGCCACATCGAACCTACAAACGCCGCATTTAAAATAAAACGATTCTTACAAAACGCTAATCGCAGATGTGATCAAAGCATTAACAGAATGAGAAAGAGAGACGAGAGAGGAAATGAAGGAAACACATTATCAATGTTTACCTTGTATACCGGTTTCAAGTGATGGATCCGACCGCGATCCTTGTTCGCCGGCGCGACCGTACCGCTCCATTATTTTATTACCCTAACCTCTCTCTGTTTTTTCTTTCGTCTGGAACTCTGGGAAACACAGAACACAGCAATGTCGAGGTCCGATCAAGTGGGAGTGTTGGGGAAGAAACCACAGATCGTGGTTAGTTTCTGTCTCTACACCACTCTCAGTCGCTTGATCTCTTTTGCTTAGAGCTGAAGACTTTTGTTTTTTTATTTTTTTTGTTTTTAGGGTTAAGTTCAGTTTTGGTTTTCGGCTGAGATGTTTTGGAAGGAAAGGTTTGATCTTTCTTTATGGGCTTATGTCCGCCGGTGGTGGTTAATATACGCGCCAAACATAGAATAAATGACTTGTCTTTTTTTTTATTCTTTTTTTTTTCTTTCATCTACGTTAATTTTCTTTCTTTTCCTTACCTCATTGTACATTACTGTGAAACTAAACCTACAAAAGTTAAGAAAAGATACTGTAACAATTGAACATTTCTTGATTTTATTGTTCTTTTTTTGACCTCAAACGGCAAATATAAACTTGAAATATGTTAAATTCATTAATATAAATATCAATATATCATTTATGATCTATTAATAGTTTTATTCATATGAATTTACTCTCTAAAAAGAGTTTACATACACACTAATAAATTCAAAAAAATAATAGAAAGAACTTATTAGTATGTATGTAAGAATTTTCATACTAATAAGCTCAACAAAATTATCATTCATAACCAAAAACTCTTGGTCTAGTGGTAATGGAATTCCAACTAGAGTGTCCGCCCCTCGATTGAGTCGTCTTGACCACCTTCCTATCCACAAATAAATGGATATGTTCGGATGTAAATTTTTTTGAGGATTAGTCCGGCTTACCGCCGGGAAATCTCTAAGGTTAAATAAATAAAAAAATTATGTACCCACTAAAAAGAAAAGTTACATTATTTTAAAAATGTGGAAGTTTGTACATAATTTTGAACCAAGCATTTTGATAAACTTTATTTGGTCGTATATTTTTGCTAAGTTAATTTATTGAGATGGTATAGTTCGAATGATGATTAAAGTGAATGAAGTAAAAGTTGAAGATGATGCTAGGGATATGCTAGGAAGCTTTTGTTTATATAGCGGAGGTAGATTGTGGATCAAAATCCTTTGTTATTATTTCTTTCTATGTACAAAATCGATTTTCTTATATTTTTATAGTGATTAAAATGAACCATATCATATTATTTTTCATTGTGGGACTCGATTTTTGACTTTGTTCCATAGAAAGAGGTGTTAACAAACTTACGCAATTGGTTATAGAACCATGAACACCACACGTAGATATACTGATAATAAATTATGGCGTTTTTTTTTTTGAAACCTTTTTTTTTTTTGAAACCTTCCTCTTTTTTCTTCCATCAAGTTTTAATAAATAAACTTTGTCTCATATAATAAAATATGGAGTTTGTTGCCAAAAACAATATATCGATAATAAATATTATGAACTATAGATTTATCTCCATATATATTCAATATATTGTTATATAAATCTTTTAAAAACGTGAAATGAATGTTTAAAGATTGTAACAGTTTAGTCCAAGAAAAAAATTGTAATAGTTAGGAGAAAGGGTCAAAGGATATAAACTTTGTCGGTTCAAGTTGCAAATATAGCAACAAGACAATTTCTTTGTCAAATCAACTCATGCATGAGAAAGGAAAAACATGAACTCATGTTATTTACTAGTTGATGTTAATTTATTTTGCTGAGAACTAAAAAAAATGTTAACATCAAGTAGTGAATAACACATGAGTTCATGTTAACATTTTTCCCATCAACTAATCTGCTAATTGTTTTCTAATCTTAGTTATGGAAAAAACTGATTAGTCTTTCATTTCCACTACACTGGCCGATCATATTAGAGGTTACGTTGTGTTATAACTTTGTTCTAAGAGCACCTTTAGTAAGGAGAAATCCAAATGAGTTCTTAAACAAAAAAAATACTATTATTTTAATGTAAATTGATTAAACAATTTTTTTTTTCAAAAACCAACTAATGCAAATGAGACAAAGATGTATCTAATCTATTAAAATAGAGTCCTATTTTTATCTACTTATAAATGTTGTCATTTATATTTTGGACCTATTCATATTTTACTAGAAATAGATATTAATATGATCTTTTTGAAATCCCCTTGATTTACTTTCAATATTTCAATTTTTTCCCCTATTTTTTTGGCTACCAACATTAATTAGTTTCATTCTAATTACTATACATTCCTAAAACTCTCACCATTTATATTTATTTGAAACTATCTACATTTTATTGTATTTAATTGTTTCTTATTTATTTTTGCATTTAGTTTTTTCAAAACCTAAAATAGCTGATGTATTTAGTTGTGGTACGTTAGAAATATACAAGAACATTTCTTCCATTTTAACTATATATGACTTTATGATTGGTAAATTATATTATACAACTATATGAATTTTATAATATAAATAACCTTAATATTTTCATAGCTATAATGCTATATAAATATATAAGTACTATAATAAGTGATTTTAATTAAACATATTTTACTCTGATGTAGGCTAAAATATTAGATCATCATTTCTAAAATGGTTAGTTATACTATAAAAATATATATTTTTACAGTATAGCTAAATTTATTTATTTTAAAACGTATTGTACACAATAACAATTAATAACTAAGTAAAATATATAAAATAGATCACTATATACATATTTATTGTGTTTCAAAAAAAAGATCACTATGTATTAATAATGTCTAATAAGAAATTTAAACAATAAGATTATAAAGTTACACAACATAAAATACTAAAATGTAAATTATATATTTAAAATGTTTATGATAATATCAAAGTTATACATTTATAAAATGAAAAAATATCCGCACGGACGTGCGGGTTCAAATTCTAGTTGAGTACTTAAAACCCTCTAATCTAAGAATTTTTTGGACTCTCTCTTTTTTTTTTCAAATTATTATTATTTTTATTAATCTTAAAAACCCTCGACAAACTATTGTTGAAGGTACTCTAAGGCCATGATTATCGGTGGGTTTTTGAGGATTTCTTAGGGGTGGGACCCATCAAAACTTAAAAACCGGTTGCAGAAATAACAAAATAAAAATCATTTTCGCTAGTTTTTTGTACTGTTTGCGGGTCTCCGCAATTAATTCTCTTTTTATTTTTTTTTAATCAGACAAAAAAAAATATAAGAACCCCAAATGAAATTTCAGCGTTAATGATGGCCTAAGACTCGACTTAACTACCCTATTCAGAGATTTAATATATTAACTAGAGTTTGACCCGCCTTTTCAAAGGGCGGATAAAATTTTTTTTTGTCATCATCCTATGTATTGATCTTCTTCATTTGTTAAATGTTTGAGATTGGTTTAGTCAACAAATTCACTAACCCATCTTTTTATTCATCAATATGTTTAAATATAATGTTTGGTTTTTGGTTTTGGTTTTAGGTTGTTTTTCTTTTTGGATTTTGGTTTTAGTTTGATTATAATTTTTTATTTTTTGGTTCAAGAGATATATAAATCGTCCAGTTATTTATGAAAATAATTTAATATAACTATACTTGTATTTACCTGACCCGGATCTATGGGCTTAGTTTTTTTCCCAAAATTTGATTTACTGAAAATTAGAAATTTCATACATATATTTTTATTAAAAATTATTTTTATAGATACATAAATTAAAATTAATAAATATAATTTGTTTAAAATAAGATAATTCATTTATAAAACCCGCCATTATTAATTTTACTTATATTTAAAACTGTAAATTACAGTAAAAATATTTTTAATTTTTATATTGGTAAACATTTATGTTTTTATTATATAAATAAAATATATTTCATTCAACCCGTATCATACTATATCGAATTATTTTTAATACTCAAATTTAAATATGTAATTATTTCTTATTTTATATATCTTACTTTAATATTTTATTTTAATACGTTGAAGTATGTGGTAAAATTCATGAATGTGTGTTATTCTTTAATTTTATGATTTATAAAATATTTAATAAATTAATTAAGTTACTTTATATTTATTAGTTTATGTATTAATTTAATTATGAATATAAACATTACGGGAATATTATTTTTATTCTATAATGAAAGAATTAATATTAGTTAATAATTTATTTAATATTAATTACCATTTTTATTATTTAAAAATAAATATTAAAAATAAATTTTGTTTACATCTTAAATAAAAAGACTTTAAAATATAACGCATGTGCTTTTTAGTTGTATGACTTTTTTTATTTTTTAATGAAATAAGACTATACAATCTTGTGGATCATGAAACTATTAACAAAGTTAATTGTTGTGATTTGGCATTAGTTTATTTTGTTATCAATTATCTATTATAATATTTATGTTTGACATTTAGATTATTTAGATTTAAAATTTAATTTTCTTATTCACATCAATACTATTAAAACATGAGCAATATTTATCGACTACTTTTTGGACTATAAAAAAAGTTGTTGCAGTCTAACTATATTCAAATTTCTTCCCTATAAAAACGATTACACTAATTTATATAATCATGTCCACTACTTATTAATCAGTTACGTTATATATATATATATATATATATATATATATATATATATATATATATATATTCATTAAATTACACAGCTAATTGAAAACTATGTGATGTATACAGAGCACTACAATAAAACCTTTCTATTAGTAAATAAATCATGAACATATAGTTGACAAAGAAAATCGTGAACATATTGCCAACATGTTATAAAAAGACTTATAAATTTTATATGTATCGGAAATTTTATAGAAAGAAATTTTATACCCGCAGGAGAAAGATAACACTGATATATGATAAATAAATGAGAGAGAGTTTCTTATAGAAAAGAGGAAGAGAGGTGTGTTTACAATCGAACGAATTTGTTCGTTTATATAGAGAGTAAAAAGGAAAAGTTACTGTGCGTGCATAGTGACGTGGGCTCCACATAATAAATATTTACTTCATTTGTCAAAATTACGGTGCGTATATCGTTGACATTGTTTCTTCTTCTGTTTTTCATGTTTATAACACTCCCCCTTGGAGACCAGTGTCACTATCATCTTTTGCTCAACGTCTTTGTTGCCTCGTTAAAAACCTTTTTAGGAAAACCCAATGGGAAAAACCATAGTAAAGTAAAAAGAGTACAACCACGTAAGCTCCCCCTCGAATGAGCAGTCATAGATCCTTCTGATGACGCATTCCAATATTATGAACATGTTTTCTGAACACCGAGGTAGGAAGTGATTTAGTGAAGAGGTCAGCTGCATTGTCGCATGATCGAACGTATCTTACTTCAATCTCTTTCTTCTTCTCGAGCTCTTGGGTGTATGAGAAGAACTTCGGGTGTATATGTTTTGTTCTATCGCTTTTGATATATCCTTCCTTCGTTTGAGCAACACATGCCGCATTATCTTCGTATAGAATAGTTGGCTCCGTATTTTCGTCAATTCCGCTGCTTGAACAGATATGTCGACTTATTGATCTTAGCCATACACATTCTCTACTTGCTTCATGGAGTGCGATGATCTCAGCATGATTTGAAGAAGTGGCTACAAGCGTTTGTTTCTGAGAACGCCAAGATATAGCAGTGCCTCCGATCGTGAAAACGTATCCTGTTTGTGATCGGGCTTTGTGTGGATCTGAAAGATATCCTGCATCTGCAAAACCAACCATTGGACCTTTTGAATCTTTAGAGTAAAATAAGCCCAAATCAATGGTCCCTTGAAGGTAACGAAAGATATGCTTAATTCCATTCCAATGTCTCTTTGTGGGAGATGAGCTGAATCTTGCCAAAAGATTAACAGCGAATGATATATCAGGCCGTGTACAATTTGCAAGATACATCAGCGCTCCGATTGCACTTAGATATGGTACTTCTGGACCAAGTATCTCTTCATTTTCCTGAGATGGTCGGAATGGATCACTTTCAATATTAAATGACCTAACAACCATTGGAATGCTAAGAGGAGTTGATTTATCCATGTTAAAGCGTTTCAACACTCTTTTAGTGTATGTGGATTGATGCACAAATATACCATTTTGATAATGCTCTATTTGTAGGCCAAGACAATACTGTGTCTGTCCGAGATCTTTCATCTCAAATTCTCCTTTGAGATAGTCTGATGCATTTTGTATTTCCTTCTGAGTTCCAATAATATTTAGATCATCAACATATACCGCGATTATCACAAATCCGGATTTTGTTTTCTTGATAAAAACACATGGACATATGGGATCATTTACATATCCTTCTTTTGTTAAATGCTCACTGAGACGATTATACCACATACGTCCAGATTGTTTTAACCCATATAATGATCTTTGCAATTTTATTGCACATAACTCTTTCGGTTTGGAACTTAATGCTTCTGGCATTTTAAATCCATCAGGAACTTTCATGTAGATATCAGTATCTAATGACCCGTATAGATAGGCTGTAACAACATCCATAAGACGCATCTCAAGATTCTTATCAGCAGCTAGATTCATCAGGAATCTAAAGGTGATTGCATCCATAACAGGGGAATATGTTTCCTCATAATCTATTCCCGGTCTTTGAGAAAAACCTTGGGCGACAAGACGAGCTTTGTATCTCGTGATCTCATTTTTCTCATTTCGTTTTCGAACGAAAACCCATTTGTACCCAACAGGTCTCACATCTACAGGTGTGAGTACAATAGATCCAAATACTTCTCGTTTATTAAGCGAATCAAGTTCGGTTTGTATTGCATCTTTCCATTGTTTCCAATCATATCTCTTTTGACATTCATAAACAGATTTTGGTTCTGGATCTTCGATTTCTTCATTTATTTCACTTGACACAATATATGAGAAAGCATCATCAACATCATCTTTTTCATTTCTGTTCCATATCTTCTTATTATGGATGTAGTTGATAGAAATCTCATGATTTCTTTCTGACTCAGGATGCTCTAGTTTTTCAGTATTCTCATCGTTTGTTTCTTCCAAAATATTTTCTGCTATTTTGGGTGTATCAGTCACCTCGATATCCTTTTGTTTTCTAGAATTTTTATTCTTAGAACCAGCAGGTCTACCTCGCTTCAAGCGTGTTTTAGACTCACGTGTATCATTTTCTTTTCCTTGATCATTTGGTACTTTGATACAAGCAGGAGCATTTGCAGCTGGTATATGAGATTTAGTTACCGTCTTGGTATCCACAAATGCATCAGGTAGCTGATTTGCTATACTCTGTAAATGCATGATTCGTCGAACTTCTAGTTCTGACTCCTTAGTAGGAGGATCAAGATATAACAACGAAGGTACACTCCATTTGATATCATTTTCTACATTTTTGTTTTCTCCCCCTAGAACTGGGAATACTTTCTCATCAAAATGACAATCGGCAAAACGTGCCGTAAAGACATCACCAGTCTGTGGTTCTAGGTATCGTATAATTGATGGAGAATCACAACCAACATATATTCCCAACCTTCTTTGTGGTCCCATCTTTGTACGTTGTGGTGGTGCTACAGGCACATATACCGCACAACCAAAAACTTTAAAATGGGAAATGTTTGGTTCTCGACCAAATGCTAACTGTAATGGAGAATACTTATGGTATGCACTTGGTCTTATCCGAATAAGTGCTTTTGCATGCAAAATAGCATGTCCCCATACAGAGGTTGGAAGTTTTGATCTCATGATCAATGGTCTTGCAATCAATTGCAGGCGTTTAATCAATGACTCGGCCAAACCATTTTGAGTATGAACATGAGCCACCGAATGTTCAACTTCAATCCCCGTTACCATACAGTAATCATTGAATGCTTGGGATGTGAATTCACCAGCGTTGTCTAATCTAACTCTTTTAATAGTGTAATCGGGAAACTGTGCTCGCAGTTTGATTATCTGAGTTAAAAATCTCGCAAATGCCACATTTCGAGATGATAATAGACAGACATGTGACCATCTACTGGATGCGTCAATTAATACCATAAAATAGTGGAATGGTCCACAAGGTGGATGTATGGGTCCACATATATCTCCTTGAATTCTTTCAAGGAATTTTGGTGATTCTGTATTGATTTTGGTTGGCGACGGTCTTACGATCAGTTTACCAAGAGAACATGCAACACATGTCATTTTATTCCCTTGAGAAATCTCCTGGATTTTCAGTGAATGACCATGTGAGCTCTCTATGATTCTACGCATCATTGAGGTGCCTGGGTGGCCGAGCCGGTCATGCCATATTGTGAAATCTTCTGGATTTTCTTTTATTACAAGATTGGATTCGATTGCATCTATGTAGGTATGATGCAATCCCGAAGGGAGTTCGAGAAACTTTTCCAATATATGTCTTTTGCCATATTTCTCAGAAGTTACATACATGTACTTCCTTCCATCCTCAGTTGCAGACTGAGTATCATATCCATGACGATAGATATCTTTGAAACTCAACAAATTCCTTTTAGAACTCGGAGAGTATAAGGTATTTTTTATGGATAATCTTGTTCCATTTGGCAATGTAAAGTTAGCTTTACCAGCACCTTCAATCAAGTCTGCAGGACCTGATATTGTATTGACAATAATTTTTGTCGATTTTAAATCAGAGAAATATCTCTTTTGTTTCAAAATGGTGTGTGTTGTTCCACTATCTGGTATACATATTTCTCGAATCCGTTTCTTGGATTTTGTTTCACTGGCATTCTGATTTATTTCTGTAATAGTCATAAACATCAATAAAAAGAGAAACATGAAATTCATTCATATAATAATCATATCAGAAAACATACAATAATTATACACTAAAGTGACGTTAAACCATCATTATTCGTTTAAGACAGGAAATGTAATAATTATACATGACAATACTGAAGATTATTTAGTAGTCTTATTATAAGCACTTCAGTTCTCTTCAGGAGGAATCTAGTCCAACTCATTTGCGAAATCAGAGGCATCGAGGTACGATGTCCCCTCAAAATTTTCTGTGAGATTCACTTCCTTAGCTTTGCCTTTCGTGGATTCTTGATATAACTTACAGAGATGTGGAGGAGTACGACAGGTACGAGACCAATGTCCCTTACATCCACATCTGTAACATACACTCTCACGCTTCTGGGTGGTATCTTCTTGAGTTTCTTTGCCCTTAGGACCTTGTTCGGATCTAACCCATTTGTTAGATCCCTTCCATTTGGGATTGTAAGTTTTTCCACGTTTGCTGTTGAAATGGCGACCACGACCACGACCCCGACTGGTTTGGGTTCTTCTCTCTGAGTTTTCTATCGCCGTAGCATTCACTTCAGGGAATGCTTTGGCTCCCGTAGGTCGGGAATTGTGGTTTTTGATCAGAAGCTCATTGTTCTTTTCAGCCAACATGAGCGCAACCATCAATTCAGAAAATCTCGTGTACCCGCATTTTCTGTAAATTTCGGGTAGGAAGTGAAGCTGTTTGTGGAAAGTGTTGTATGTCTTATTCATCATTTCTGCTTCAGAGACAGGGTTACCGCAATACTTCAGGAGTGAAACTATCCTCAGGACAGCGGAATTGTATTCCTCAACCTTTTGAAAATCCTGAAACCTCAGATTTTTCCACTCTTCTAGAGCGTGAGAGAGGTTGACTTCCTTTTGGTTATCGAACCTTTCTTTTAAAGCTTGCCACAGTTCAGCTGGGTCTTCTATGCTCGCATAGTCATGCGTAACATTCTCATCGAGGTGTTTTTTCAGGAAAATTATCGCTTCAGCCTTATGCTCAGGCGGCGATTTGTTACCGATTACAATCGTCTCGGTTAACTTTTTCATAATCAGATAGGGTTTCACGTTTGTGACCCATCCGACATAGTTTTCGCCAGTTATTTTGAGAGCCGGAAACTGAAGATGCTCGATTCTTGCCATTTGTATTTCTAAAAACAAGTATAATAAATTTTATTAGAATTTCATAATATTTAGAATGAACCGTTTATATTAATCATGCAAGCAATTACAAAGAGAAACAATGCATAGAAAAGTAAACCGATATTCATTGTAAATTCTCCTGGAGCAAATTCTCCAACGAATAAACCGTAAATAGAAACACAAATTAGAATTGCAACTAAAATCAAAAACGTGCGGATCATCTTTCTTGAGAGAGAAAAATGAGAGAAAATTATTTGAAAATATTTGGGAGAAGATGAATAATTTTTGATGAAGAAAATGAGTGAAGTATGAGTGTATTTATAGATGTAAAATTACTGTTCATAGCCGTTTGAAAAAGGAAAAAAATTGAATTTTTTTTCTTTGTGACCGTTGGGGTTAAATCGTTGAATCGAAAATCAGTCTGAAAATATCGTAATAATCAGTCAATCAATTTCAGTAAATTTCACAATATTTTTATATAGGTGAGCAAACATCACGATATAATAAACAGATAAATATCAATCGCATTATGGTGATAAATAAATTTCCATATTAGTATTAAATAAATTTTATGGTGGCACAGCCAAGCCAAATAATTATGGTGTAATTAACAATCAAGGTTAATTAACGAGGCGACATACCGCCCGCATTAATATAGATAAATAATAGTGAATTAAAAAAAAACACTATAAATAATAAACAATAATATAGGCGGTATACCGGCCATTATAGCAGGGTAAATATGATACATATAAATTTTACCGAATTGCAGAGTGATCGTGCTGATAACGTGTTATAAAAAGACTTATAAATTTTATATGTATCGGAAATTTTATAGAAAGAAATTTTATACCCGCAGGAGAAAGATAACACTGATATATGATAAATAAATGAGAGAGAGTTTCTTATAGAAAAGAGGAAGAGAGGTGTGTTTACAATCGAACGAATTCGTTCGTTTATATAGAGAGTAAAAAGGAAAAGTTACTGTGCGTGCATAGTGACGTGAGCTCCACATAATAAATATTTACTTCATTTGTCAAAATTACGGTGCGTATATCTTTGACATTGTTTCTTCTTCTGTTTTTCATGTTTATAACACAACACATGTATACTACTATATCATTTCATATGTCTTTTTGTCCTTCACATTTACTGTATGTTTATTGTATGTTTACTCTATACAACATAAACATAAAGGATGGTATAAATTATGTGGCCATGACCGACCATGTTTTTATGTTGTAAAAGTGTTTGTGTTATGTATTTTGAAATGAACGTGCTTGTGTTATGTTTTTCATTATTACTTACAATATAAATATTATTTTAAATAATATTTAAGTAAAATTTATAATAATTTTTAAATTTGTTGAACTTTGCATAAATTAGTTTGTCAAATAATCAAAAAACAAAATCCAACAAAACATATATAAAGTAAGAAACAACAAATACATATGGGTTTGAAATAATTAATTGAATAAAAAAATTATATAAATTATTGTATTTGAAAAATTATATAAACAAAATATATTATTAAATATATACTATACCTAACCAATTATTTTAATATTTCAAAACAAGATCTATAAAAGTATATTCTTAAGTATCTTTTACTAAGATTACATCTTAATAATATCTTTTATTTAAAATGTAAATACACATTTCTTTTGAATATTTACTTTTAAATCATAAAAATCATTTTTAATAACTAACTGTAGTTAAAAACGATTTTTAATCAATTTTTTATTTATATACTAAGAAATAAAATTCTATAGTATTTATATATACGTAATTTATATTCATAATTAAATTGCTACATCAAGTAATAAATATAAAGTAACTTAATCTATCTATTAACTATTTTCTAAATTATAAAATAACATAATAAAATAAATGCATGAATTTTACAACATATTTCAACTTATTAAAAACAAATATTAAAGTACGATATATCAACTAATAAATAATTTCATAAGTTAATATATACATATATATTTGTATTAAATATTTTTAAAAATTTAATTTATTTATCAAGTATATGGCGGGTTGAATGACAATAGTTAATTTGTATAATAATGCTAGCCAAAAATTATAATCCAGTATATAAGATTACAACAAAATTGCGGGCTTAATAGAACTTTGAAATAGAGTTTAACCAGATTACATATAGAGTCATCGATGTTATCGGTTTAGCTGCAGGTCCGGACCGGGTTACAGAACACTAAATATAACACTTCATGTGTAACATTTAAAAATATGTACGCAATCAAAATTGCGGGTTTAATAGAACTTTTAAATAGAGTTTAACCAGATTACATATTGAGTCATCGATGTTATCAGTTTAACTGCGGGTTCAGACCGGGTTACAGAACACTGAATATAACACTTCATTTGTAACATTTTAAAGTAAGTACGCAATCAAAGATAAAAAAAAATTATATCATTCGAAAAAAATCTCGCCCTTTTAAGGGCGGATCAAAATCATCATAATGCAAACTTTTAAGATTGATAATAATCTCAGACATTTAACAAAAGCGGAAAATCAATACATAGGATGATGAAAAAAGAAATCTTGCCCGCCCTTTGAAAGGGCGGGTCAAACTCTAGTTAGACATTAATAATACTTAAAGATTTTCAGTTTAGGATATAACTCGTAAACTGAAATTTTATACTGCTAGATTTTGATCCGCGCTTTCAAAGCGTATGATTATTTTCGAAACATTTCAAAATTTATTTTATATAAATATGTATTCTTATACATTTAGATTTATAAATGAAACTTTATATTTTAAAATCCGACCCGACCCGCAGTTAAATTGACAAATTGTGTGGTCTCGTATGTAGTTCGGTTTAGTTTAAAAAAAATATTATTTAAAAATCTTATAAACCCGTAAAAACAACTAAAACCGGGGATCTGGCTACCAGTTGAACTGATAGATGATCCAATATGAAATTCGGTTTGACTTAAAATATTATAGTCAAATTAAATTTTCATTTTGTTGTAAGGATAATAGATCAATATTCGAAAGGATGCATACTAAAAATGAAATATATGTGAGCATCAATAATTTGTATATATTTTTATTATAATTTAATGATTTATGTTTGTAAATATAATTTTCATTTATTTAATTAGTTTACTTTTATTATTCACATGTTATTAGATTTTTTTATTTTCTGTTTATGACTTATTTTAAATTTAAATTTAATTTCATTATTCGCATTAAAATGTAAATATTTAGTAATTTTAATCTTTATATATATATTTTTTTTATTATATATATATATATATTAATTATGTTTTACAACTAATTAAACCATTGATCCACACTCTCTTGCATCAATTTATGTTAATGTTATGTTTTATGATATAATTGTGTTAATATATTGTTGAATTAGTTAATATTAAACAAATATTTTTGTGTTTGAATAATCCGTAAAAATATATTCATAAAAATATCAAGTAACATGTTTCATCTTGTTTTAAATATTAATAGTATCGAACTATCAATATTTTTTTTATCATATATATATATATATATATATAGATTATGTATATGTATATCTAATTTAATAAGAATTATATTTTTATGTATTTAGTGAGTGTTTTGAAGAAATTGTTTTTTGTTTGCATTTGGATTAATATATAGTTGTATATATACTAATTAATAGACATATATAATTATTTATTACATTAATAAATATAATATAATTTATTTTTATTGAAATTTCGTATTTATATAAATTAAATTCACTAATTTAAAAAAATAATAGATTAGTTAGTTAGTTTCTTAATTTTAGGCATGGTGTATATTAATTTCAATTAAATTAGATATATGAATATATGAATAGAAATAATATGAAAGATAATTAAATTATATATATAAATATATGAAAAGAAATAATAGGACCAACCTATATTTTTTTGATAGTCCAAAAAATAGTCGATATATATTGCTTCTGTTTAATAGTATTGATATTATATCTACGCCTAAGATTCTGGACTAGCTGAGTCTGCCAATATGTTAAGTGAAATTTTTAATAACAATTATATATATAATAATTTAGAGGTAAACGTTCTAAACAAGAATTATTTTTTTGTTAATTGAGAAATTCCAAATGAATATTAACAAGCATCATTTGTCTGTATCTTTACTGGACGTTGATCATCCTATCCCAAAGATCTTGAACTAGGAGGATGAGATTCAACTTCGTTGGGACGATTATCACCGTTCCAGCACTAGATTAAACTTTCTTTGGTTAAAAGACATGAATATCTATCTGCACGCAAAACTATGAAGATAATAGAAAAAAATTAAGAGACAATTGGCAAACCGACTAAGAAAAACATTGCACATTAACCATCATTTTGAAGAGTTTGCAGTTTTTGTCTTGATTCTGATTTCAGCTTAAATTTAATTGTCTAGAGGAAATTGAACAAGGTTTTAACGCCAATAAAAGATATCGAGGAGATTACGGAAAGTATATTCTTGCACGCTCACGCAAAGAGTGTGAATCGCACTCAACACCAATCGTTTAAAAGTCACTTCACACTGGAGACAGCATATAGTATTACCACTTCCGATATTTCTATGGAACCGTAAACTTTAATGCTTTGGATGATTGATTACAAAGGACAAAAAGTCATCATAGCATAAAATTTTGTGCTAAGACAAAGAGAAGCAAAAACATAGGATCTCTTTCTCAAAGAGACATGGGTAGTTTTAAAACAACTACTAGATTCTGATCCGCCCTTAAAAAGGCGGGTATTTTTTTGTTGTTTTTTCAATATAAAGATTGATAATTCTTCGTTTTAATTATATAAACTGTGACATGATCAAGTTTTAATTATGCGGGTTTGTTATAGTATGTACAGTAGGATGAAATTTAAAATGCGTCACAACCGTTTTATGTTTGTAAATAAGTTAAGCAGTGGTTTTATACTTTTATCCGAAATTCTTACTTGGACCATTATATAATTTTAAAGATTTATAATTTATATAAAATATTGCTAAACATATAAATTGGCCAATAATATTTTTGATTAAGTCTTATCCTCGTATAGTTACAAAATTTCAATCTCTAATATAACCTTATTAAAATTATTGCAGACTTTAATTTGTGGTATTGATATTAAAAAGTTTATGGAATTTGAAATTGATTATATAAAAACATAACCCATTTAATTAGTTAGTAAGTACATCTAAATATTAAAATAGGCCCACAAAATCGAAAGACAATAATGCCATTAATGATTTTTTTTTGTTTGTTCATATCATTAAAGACATTTTTGGAAAATTTAAAACATTCATTAAGGGTATAATTTGGGAATGATTCTGTTTTAATGGTATTGATATTAGGCCTGGGCATTCGGGTCGTCGGGTCGGGTTTGGGCTGGATCCTTTCGGGTCCGGATCTTTCGGGTCTAGGAGTTTAGGACCCAATAGGGTAATTTCAAATTTTCGGTTCCGGGTCGGTTCGGGTCGGGTCGGGTCTTATATAGTTGGACCATTCGAGTAACTAGAATTTATCGGTTCGGTTTTGGGTCGGGTTCGGGTCGGGTTCGGTTCGGGTTCGACCTAAAAAATATCTAAAAATACAAAAAAAACTAAAAATATTAATATATCTGAAAATATTTGACATTTTATTTAAAATTTGTGTGTTTTATTATATTAAAATGTGTATATATACTAAACTATGCGAGATAGAACAATAATTGGTTGTCTCCTATAGACAAATAACCCGTCTTCGACTCCCCATTAATTCATTTTATTTAATTTATATTATTAATTCGGGTACCCGCCGAGTTTCGGGTTTGGGTCGGGTCGGATCCAAGACCCGCGGGTCCTCTACAACAAGACCCGATAAGATAATTTGATCTGGTCGGTTTCTACCCGGACCGGGTTTTTCGGATCGGTTTCGGGTCGGGTCTTCGGGTCCGGGTAAAATGCCCAGGCCTAATTGATATGTAGCAGACTATCATACGAGTTTAAGCGACAAGTTGAATGCATGAATATGGAACATTTGAATATCATCACGTATTATTATTATTATTATTATTATTATTATTATATTATTTATTATTATTATTATTATTATTATTATTATTATTATTATTATTATTATTTTTTTTTTGGTTGCCTTGAAAATAATTGAGGCCGCGTAACAAGGACATGTGAAACATATTCGGATCTTGATGTTAAATGAAGATCAAGATGAAGACATTTTTGTTGTTTGTTTTGTCGCTAAATAAGGCATTTATTACAACTCATAAGCATGGTTTTATGGAGGTTGATAAATATAAAAGCAGTTCTCTCTCTATGGAATAATTAAAAAACAGAACTCGAAGGTTTTGACTTGGAGAGGTATTGGCCACATGCGAGCAGCTTTTATTCTCCTAAAGATCTTTTGGACCATAACATTCGTATCCTCTCTCATCTACCAAATGTCGGCGAGGTCACTTTTATTATTATTGTCTCGCCTCTCTGTGTACCTTGAAAGTAGTACAAAACTACATAACACACTTAAACCCATGATCTATGTTATGTAAACAGCCCTGCAATGAGCTTTATGCAGATCATTATTCATTGGAACTGGTCTCATAACTATGATAAAAAGGCTAAAAACACAATTCAACTATTAAAGAAAAAAATACAGATTCATGAAGCTATTTGTTCCAATTCCAAAACCCACAAACGAGTCGAGTCTCAGTTTTTTTTTATAAATAATAACGGTTAAAACAAGAAAGCTCATGACCCTAGTCCATCTTTATCAATTGTGACCAGTAGTAATGTATAATCAAAAAAAGGGACACTAAAGCTTCAACTTCTTATTGGGTCTCTTCAACTTGGCATCTTCATCGACTATGATCTGTTGCTTTCAAAAAAGATTAGCACACGCAGATATCAGTGAAGGAATCCACCAAGTAACGTAAATAGACTTTTATAAAATCGTGTTGGGAAAATAAAAAGCAAATAGAAAGATGAAATAAGGAAAAAAGATGGGGAGGGAGATAAACCTTATGCTTTTTGTTTTTCTTCTTCTTTTTCTCTTCTTTTTGCTTCTTTGCGTTTTTCTTCTTTTTCTTTTTGGTAAGCTTAATGTTCTCTATCTTATCATCATCAGAAGATACCTATAACATGACGAACAAGGCGCAAGAACTGGTCAGTAGAACATATTTCATACTTATATAGAAGGAAAGATAGTAGAGAGAATCAGATACCTCGACGTCTTCAAATGAGGCAACGTGTTGGATTCTTCTTCCTGAACTCGAAGCCCCACCTGAGACCAGTAGAGTACCATAAAGACTATGCCTTCACATTCCGATATTAACAGAGCTTTGAAATAAACTAATTCTGCCATATATGTAGTCCTCAACAACAACATAACAGATGCAGGTGCCAGGTTCCGATAAAAGCAAATCTCCCCGTGTTAGTATGCTATGTTGTTTTCACCGACCTCTAGGAATAATATTATTCTGAACTTTTAAGTGAGCTATACTTGAGTTCACAGTTACAAATTTACAATGGACTTATAGTGTGAAAACCGTTTCCCACTTTTCATACTTCTCCTAGAAGGTTAGAGTTGGGCTTGCATACAAAATCTCGGAAGAACTTGTGTGCCTATCTCTCAACCCTAATGCCAACCAAAATCTAGGAGTGCAGATGAGAACCAGACGTGATTCTCCTTTTATTCACGCTTTTGAATCAATTACAGAAGATGAAGAGAGAACAAACTTAAAGTAAATTACCAAAGGATAGAAATTGAACCCTGGTTTGAATTCTAGATCAACAACCTAAACTCTCCTAAGCACAAACCAACATCCTAGCCTAATTTAAGAGTGAGTTTAACTCATTCCTCTAGCAACTAACCGATAAGGCGTGTTACTGAGTATCTAAACAAGATTACACCTCATCAGCACCTCACCTCAGCTCTCTGCTAATGCTTAGAGCTATCAACGGGGACTATAATGCTATAAGCCTCTCTGACAAACTAAATCCCGTTTTCATTCCCATTCCAAAATCACAACTTTGAGACATATATAATATTATCAAAAGGATCTTGTTTTTTTTGTAAATACTCACTGGAAATAACGGTGTCTCTGGCGTTTTTGACGGCTAATTCGATAAGATCAGGATCAATGGAAGACAGCCCATTGGGATCTTGCAGCTTCCGTTCTAGAAACTTGGCTAAAGCAGCCGCCTTGTTCGTTTTCAAGGGTCCACCTGGATGAGCCAATCTGGGCGGCTGAGAGCGAGAAGTGGAGGGAAGAGAAGTAAGCGGAGCGAATTTGCTTCCTCTCAGAGCTCTCTTCTCGTCTTCCGTCAGCTCCTCCATGCCTCCTCCTCCCATTGCAATTTCCGACGGCGGAATACTCTGAAGAAGCTTTCACGGCCGTCTTTAAAACCAAAATTCTCGCCCAATTATTAAACCGATCGAACCGGTTGTCAACCAGTTAAATTTTATATTTTATATTTATTTTCGTGACCAAAACGGCAGCGTTTGGAGGGAAGAAGACGCGGCCGCACGTGATTTCACCAGGAGTTGACTGCATTGCATGTTCGTCCGCAATTGAAATGAGCTTTTTGATGAGTTTGCTTTCTCTGAGTAATGGCATCATATCTGGAAAGCATCATCCATTCATTATATAGAAGCCCTCTGGGTAGATGTTGCAGTAATATCTGATATACAGATTTCCATTGAGCTACAAACATTTATCACTGAATCTATTCACTCAGTGTGGAATACACAAACAGGACGATCTTCTCGACATAATTTGGAATCTAGGCCTGCCTTAGACAAGGGCCCTCCGTCTAAGCACACTTCTTATAGGAACCAGCTCAAACGGACAGTATGTTCCAATCACTTACAACCTCATATGCATGTCTCAGTTGAAGGACAAGAAGTAGTCTTAGACCTATTGGTGTACGAACAATGCCCATGGTTTATTAGTCCAGTAGCTAGCTCGGATGGGCTGGTCACTGAACGTTTTGGGATTCTATACAAACTATACACAATATAATTGTTTCTTGAATTTGCAACGATTAAAGCTATAAAAAAGTGTTGAACGTTTGTAACAATGGAGTTTTCAATGTAAAAAAGAACAAAATTTAACACACAGGAAACAAAAAAAAAAGGTAGTTGCAATATTAGCCGACATTAACATAAGACATACTCTGTGTCTTCCAGAGCCTCAGACTTCTTTTGCCTTTTTTTATCTCAAAGCTCAAACTCATCGTCTCTAAGGGCAATAGCAGCAGCTTCTTCTTCATCATCATCAACAGCAAAGTACTCATTCTTCTCCTCAGGCCTAAACATATAAAACATGATCACATAGAACACCAAACTCACAATCTCCTCCGCCGCAAAACTCACCCACTGGTACTTATAAGCCGCAATCGTCTTAAGCGCAAACACCACGATCCTCGTGAAGTAAAGATACCCAATGACAACAATGTAGAACTGCCTAAACAACGTCAGCTTCGACAAGTTCCTGGCCGCTTTACCATCGGTTTTCGACGTTTCCCTCAACGCTCTAATCGACCATACGATAGGGAAGATAATCGCACAGCAGCATATGATATCAACAAGCAAGAACACTTGGTTCCACGTGACCCAATCCTTAATAAAAGGTCCGGTCTCACCGATCACGATCGAAGCAATGTTGGCAAGCACCTGAAGAGGGATCACAATCATCAACACGTTCTTCTCCTTCTCCTGCAAGAACGGCTTCAAGAACGACCATCCCGTTCCGATCAAGATGATCACGGTGAAGAGGAGCACGACTCTGATGAACTGGAAGATGTAGAAGAGTATGTCCCATCCGTGAGGCGTCCCCGTGATCTTCACGTAGTGTTTGTCTTCAGCTGCACAGATCAGATTCAACGATTTGATTAGAAGCAGACCTGCCATGAGGAGATGGATCCGGTGAACGACTCGCTTGTTGGTATAGCAAGTGTATCCCCAGTAGCCGAGGAAGGTTGCGTAGCAGAGGAAGAAGAAGGAGTAGAGAGACGGTAGCTGCGTGGCTCCGGCGGGTAAGTAGTCTTTAGATCCGTTCGGATCTTTGTTGTACATCTCGGTTCGAACCGCCATGGAGACTTTAGTCTCGGGAGCGCAGTTCGCGAAGAAGAGAGAGTACTCGTTGGGGGAAGTCACGGGGTACGAGTGGTTGAATCGAGAGTTCGGAGGAGGAGATAGATCTCTGAAGGTGAATAGATGCGTGACGTAGTGCGAATCGAGGACGCAGAACCTAGGGTTCTGCTGGATCTCGAGGAGGACCTGGAGGAGGGACTCTTCGGAGAGGAGGAAGAAGCCGAGGCGAGACGGATCTGGATTCGGATCTGGGGAGGTGGAGACGACGGAGACGGAGGAGACTGAGACGGTGACGTGGCCGGTGTGCGTGAATCCGAATTTCTCGAAGAGGATCATGGGGCGAGCGTCGTCGGAGATGACGAGGGATTTGATCTCGGCCGTGGAAGGAGGAACGGCGGCGGAGATGAGGAGGAAGAGGAGGAGGACGACGACGGTGAGGGGCGTTTTCGTCATTTTGAGGTCGATGGGCTTGAGAACGTGTAGGAGGAAGTTGGAACCGGATCGAGTAACCGTCGGCGAATTTGATTTTCGATTTATATGGATCTTCTGTTATCTCAGATCTGAGTCAATGTATACTTTCTTATTTTTCTGCATCATTTTGATTATACAATTTAATTAGCACTATACATTTTGATTATGAATTAATTTTGCTTTTTTTTTGTTAGTTTCTCTATAGTTGTATTAGGTTATTTTACTTTTTTTATTATTCTTTATTATCTATTTCTCACATTTTCTCTAATTTTAGATAATTTATTTATTTATTTCTTTTTAATAATTTTAGTTTCGTTTATTTTTTTGTATTCTCCATAATTTAGGTTATTTATACTAGAGAATTATCCTATGATATCACTAAAACTTTTTTGTCTGTCTCAAATAATCAAAATAATTCAAATATTTTCGTTAAAAATATAAATATGCACTTATATTCATAAGGGTAACTAATCTAGACGTTATGATTCAGAGTTAACAGGTGAGATTTTAAGATAAAAGTTTAAAATTTTATAAAACAATAAATAAATATTTAAAACTAAAAATAAGAATTTTAAAAATAGTTTCAAAAATCATTTTTTCAAAAATAAAATTTGAAAAACAATTAGAAACAATTTCGAAAAAGAAAATTTCAAAAAACAATTATAAAAAATCGAAATTATATATATAAAAAATATATATAAAATTTAGTTTTTTATTTATTTATATGTATTTGTATATCTAGAATATAAGGGTGTTTTAACTATTAAATAAAATATTTTACCATTTTCCTCCTTAAAGACTCTTTTGTGATAAAAATTGAAAATGGTCTATGTAGAAGAATTGTCCTTTATATATCGTTAGAATATTTTTAATTATTCTAAAAATAATAATAAATTATTAGCTAAACCACTAAAATTATTGATCATTAAATATGATTAAACCTAAATTATGAAGAATATGACAGATCAACAAATTCTCTTCTCTTTTTTTTTACAACAAAGAAAACAAACTATGATCTACGTTTATCCGGATCAGAGAACCAAATCGGAAACATAGAATCGACATATAACATAGCAGAAGGAGAATACCTCGCACCACGTGCCAGCTTGTCCGCCATAAGATTATGCGCCCTTGAAATATGTCAGATCCTGAAGGAATAAAAAAAGTTTTACTACGCTGGAACTTCTCCAAATGTTTAGTAAAAGCTGGTCATTTTCCGGGTGATGATACCATTTTCGCCAGTTGAAAAAAGTCTGTTACAAAAATTACGTCTGAGAAATTGAGAGTCTTCATACACTCCATAGCCCATATCAAAGATTGACATTCAGCATGCAAAGCAAATAAGCTTCTTCGGAGATTCATAGCTCCCGTCATCTTTTCAGTTGAACCATTTATTCTATAGAATTAACCCTGTCCTGAGAACTTATCTTATGCCCTTTATGCTCCATCAATCAAGCAGATTCTAGAGCTCTCTAGTGAAAGCCATTCAGTAGCCAGGACATTTGCCTGATGTGGATGAGGATCCAACAAATTCACTTCTTAAATTTGTAATTGTCCTGGCTACTGAATGGCTTCACTAGAGAGCTCGAGAATCTTAGCAATAAAAACTTATTATTAGTAAATAAAAACTTATTTCTTCTTAGCAATCCACAAGCTAAGTCACAATCTCGCCTTTTCAACTCCTATTTACAATCGATGGCTTGGTAATGTTGACACTACACCAATCAGTATACCAATGTCGGTAACATTCCAAAATACGATACTGAGGACCACAGGTTCCAAGGAGTAGACAATGTTGATATGGATGTGCCAATTTACACTGAAGCTTATCTAGTAACAAACATATTTGTCAAAATCATTTAGATTTTGTTATAACTCTTCTTCTACGCTCTTATACTATTATCCATTAAACAGAAACCACCATATTATTGGGAATTTGTCAACTTTATTATTCAGATCGGTTTAGATGTATCTCTGATTTTCTTCTTCGGATGAAGATATTTTGCCGATCTAATCTTTTCAACGTTTGTTGGAGGTGGAATGCATCAAATGGTTGAACATTTTATCTTAGAATGTTATGTTTTTAATCCAAGCCAAAAGACATTCATGTTACGGTCCACTGAATCTGCTAACATGGAGTGTTGGATACCATAACGAGCACCATGATTTTCCAATGATACCGGAGCATAAGCTGCATAAGGTGAAGGAGATAGCATGAGATAATTGTGAAGTATAAGAAGTCGTATAAGTTATTGTTACTATATATATTATATATATGTATATATATACACATGTATATTATGGATAAAACAGTTGGATCTTTTAGCAAAATGAAGAGAAAACTTTCAACAACAATTACATATAATAAATTTGAAAAGTTTACCCATTCATTACTCAACATGTTTTTTACATCAAGTTTTATAGTTTTGTTATGTTTTGATTTTTATGTGTTGTTTTTATGTATTCAAGAAATTTCATGTGATCTTATGTTAGTTTATCTCACATTAAGATTTTAAATTATTTATGGATGATATAAAAATTTGTAGTAACCTACTAACTAAACATTTACTCATATATTTTTTTTTTTGTCATCAACAACACAGACTCATATAGACTCTGCACACCAAACTGGTAGCTCCGCATCCATGTGAACGACGAAAGACGATTGTTGTCTAGCACTGCGTGCTAAACGATCCGCCATTGTATTCTCCGTTCGTGGTACATGAATAAGCTGTGAACTTTGGAAGCTACTTTGTAGACTCTTAATATCCTCCAGATAACTTGCAAACGCTGGCCACTCCTCTGGTTCCGAAACCATCTTCACCAACCGAGAACAATCCGTTGCAAACGTAACCTGAAACTGTCGCAAATTTCTCATACACTCCATTGCCCAAACCAAAGCTTCCACCTCCGAGTGTAGGGGTGATATACTGGCTCGAACATTTCGTGCCCCCATTAATCCCTCGAATCCCTCTAAAGTGCTATACCAACCCTGTCCCGAGAAAGAATCCTTATCCTTCCACGAACCATCAATGAAACACCATCTTCCTGGAATTGTGATAGGTTGATGTACCTGGTGCGGAAGATTTCTTCTTACATCTAATTCTTGTGCCGCAGCCCACATGGTAGATTCCGTTTCTGCCAATTTTAGTGTATCCAATGCATCCACATCCAGATTACTAAACACCTTATTGTTCCGTGCCTTCCAAATATACCATAGTATCCATACAAATTGATGATCATTCATCTTTGGGAGAACTCGCCAGAATAAATGATCCATATTTGTGAACAGTGCTTCCGTAGGAAAGATATCTGGATTTGTTGGTATCTTTGATAGTGCCCATACCTGTCGAGCTGGAGGACACTCAAAAAATACGTGGTTTAATGATTCCTCAGCGTGCCCACATCTATCACACCCAATATCCCCATGCAAACCTCGGGCTTTAAGATTCTTTTTCACCGCAATACACCCTGATACAATCTGCCATAAAAAGTTCTTCATTTTTGGTGGGCACCTCACCTGCCAACAATGGGCTTTCAAGCCATCCACTGTCGGGCCAAAGAGAAGTGGCGGTTTTCCTTTATCTGGGTAGACCCTTTCCACCTCGTAGCCTGATTTAACCGTATATCTTCCATTATTAGTAAAATGCCAACCATCCTTATCTTCCATGTTATTTTTGCTGAGTGGTATACTCTCAATAATCTTCGCATCCTGCGGGTCCACCAAAGCCCGGATGGCTTGAGAATTCCAAGTCCTAGAACCTGGAATAATAAAAGAATCCACCGTAAGTTCCGGAAACAAATTGTGTTGATTTTTGTTTGCTGGTCTCGGGCGAGTGGTTGGGAGCCATGGATCATTCCATACTGAGATAGATGACCCTGTTCCCACCCTTTTGATTAGTCCTTTGCTAACCAGAGATCTAGCTGATACGATACTCCTCCAGCCATATGACGGGGAGTAAGAACGGATCGGTTCCAGGGGTGAAGCGTTCCTGAAGTACCGACCCTTAAAAACTCTTGAAAAAGAGTATTTGGCTTGTTAATTAGCCGCCAAAGTTGTTTTCCAAGCATCGCCGTATTAAAATTCATAATATCCTTAAAACCCAGTCCGCCCTCTTCCTTAGGGAGACACACCTTATCCCATGATTTCCAGTGTAAGCCTTTAGTACTTCCTCCAGGACTCCACCAAAATTTTGCAACTGTACTCGTTATAATATCATCAAAACAAGGCTTCAAATTATAATGTTAATTGTATTATAGAGAAATACTTACTAAATTAAAAAATAAAAAGTAGTTTGTTTTTTCTTGTCCATTTTTATTTAAAAACCTCAGAAATATATTTGAAAAATTAGTTCACATATTATATCTTATTATATAAAGAAAGAGAGTTTCTCTTTTCTTGAGGACACCTCATCAAATAGAAAACTGAGAATGTGACACGTGAACTTCCTAAACAATTGATTTGGACTTAACCCAATTTTTACGATAAAATTCTTGAATAGATTTGCCTGCAGCGTCGAAACAAGCTCCAATGGTTTGTGTTGACGACGAAGTTAGTATCAAAACATTCGATAAAAATATACGTCTTTGTTTTCTTTACGAAAAAAAATCGTAAAGATCGAATACTTACGAAGAACTCTACGATTAGATCGTATCTTTGTTAAAAAACACAATCACTCAAAAAAACAAAAGATCAACAACACGAAAGGCTTGACTCAATCATCGGGAAGCAGCCAAAGGAACGCCCGGCTCGGTCGCTATAAGCACAAGCTCGGTCGCTATAGCGACTGAGCCCAAACACAAGCGACTGAACCCAAAGACAAGCTCGGTCGCTATAGCGACCGAACATGCGTACCACACGGTCTTTACGTAGCATCCGAAATCTTCCGAAACGATAATACGAAGTAAAACTATGCAGTCTCGACTCCCCTCACTACAACCTTCCGCAAACCACAGCTTAACCATTTCTTGATTTTTGATCAAATGGGGTCATCAGTCTGGTTTACGATAAAACCGCGGAAAATTAACTTTATCGAAGAAACCGTAACGAACGTCTCGAATCAAAAGACGGTCCAAAGAGTTCTAAACTTGATTCGAGGCCCGCTTACGATTTCTTAAACCCATAAGCCCTATGACAGTTTATGCTTGGAAGATAAACGTCAAATTCCGCGGATAAATGGAAAGTTTCCGCAGATAATCATGAAGGACGGAAAAATAAAATATCTCCATTTTTTGGACTATGATGGCTTAAGGGAAAAAGAGGAAGACGTAAACCGACCTAGGAGGGAGTATATAAGGGGTTCAAGATGAGAGGCAAAAAGGGACAACTCTTTTAGACTCATAATTCTCGGCACTTAGAAACTTAGGCTTTATTCTCGACAAGTTCGGTTTCTATGACTGGCACTCAATTATTAGACGAACTCGCCCAGGCAGTTCGATCTCTTGTCCAGCTCTATCAATTGAACTACGTTCGACTTAATCCTCGAAAGGGGTACGTAGGCAGCCTTTAATAAGGTTCAGTCCGAAATCAATCAAAAACCGTTTATGTATCTTTTTCGTATTTTGTTATCGAGCTGCGATCCAATTAGGTTTAAGGTTTTAGGTCGCTAGAGCTAGATAACTCGCTGACTGCACCTGCGGCTAAAGCCTTTATAATCCCTTGTAATGCCCGCAATGCTCTTACGCGGATTTGAAATAAGATCTATTGTTCTTTCTAAATTTGTTTGCTATCTTCTCATAATTTCTGCGTCTATTTGGTCACTTGTCGTTGGCTCCGCAGAAATCCGGGACCTCTAGAAAATTAGGGTTTTACTAGTTTTCTTATTTATACGATAATTTGACGGTGCGAATTTCGGTTCCCACAACAATATGGGCCAGGTGGTCTGATGAAGATTACCGACTTATGTCATCATTTTCAAAAGTTTTCCGAAACCGTTTAGGGTTGACGCCGTTGTTTATCATTTTTCTTTTTAAACTGACTATGGAGCTCTATATCTGCCGGGAAATAGATGATTTGACCATTCACCATGGTGGGCAATATATGATTTGTAATGAATCAAACACGAAACGATTATCCCTTTTCTTGATTTGGAGCATGAGGTGACCCAGAGATAAGCAAACAAAAAAATATTTTTAGAAGAATAGAGAGTTTGATGGAAAAGGAGACAGTGAAGTTCGACCAAATAATATAATAGATGCCGAAAAGAGTGCAAGAACAGAAAAAACGTCTTAAGGAGCTTCCAGTAGACGCTGGCCTCAAGAGGATCCAACGCTTATTACATGATCCGATGTCCAAGCTCCTGGGAGGCCATGAGAGTCGCGCATAACCCTAACTCGAGATCAAAATTTCATGGGCCAAAATTAATTGGTTATAATATGTCTACAATGGTTGGTAGGTCTGGCCGACAAAAAATAATTGGATATAATAAGCTTACTATAATTGGTGGGTCTGGCCGAAAAATAAATGTTTTACATATTATTGAGATAACCAATGAGGTCCACTAGAAATAGTATGTCACTATGTTGATGAATTCTGTTGGTTAAAGAATATTAATATGGAAATTAAACAATAAAAATACTACAATAATAAATTTAATAAATTTATATTTCTATTATTTTCAAATGAAAATTTACTTTTAAAATAAATATAAATTTACTAAAAATGTCTTCATCATCTAGATTTACATGTATACTAAACCATCATAATTTAAATATGTATACATAACAAATAAAAATGTAAATATCTAAAAAACAAAATAAAAAATTATTTAGTAATACAATATTATAAATATATAATAATTTAAATATGTATAACAAAATTATTTTAAGAAATAATTTATAAGTTAGTTAATAATATATATTTCAAAACTCTAATCAATTATTTTGATAACATGGTTAAACTAGTTTTAAATATAATAATGCACATAATATTCTAACAAATATGTATATGTATAAATAGTAATAAGATAAAATTTCCATATCTTCCGAGTTCTATCTAACTTGTTTCTAAAATATATTTCTTAATCATAGTTGAAATCGGTTGTTGATGGATCTTACCGCTGGTTACCATCTTTTTCTTTTGTTTTTTTGATTGTGAATAACTTTTATTTTATGTTTACTCTTCGCGTTGGCAATTTTTCGTATTTTTGATTTTGGACTGAAAAGTTCTACCAAGTTTTGAGATGATTATCATTCCTATCCTTCTCTTATTTGAGAGAACCTAAATAAATTCTTTCTTCTGGCTAGGTCGAATCTCTCTTTCGCAAATCATTCTTATCATGTATGCTGTATTTTAATATTTTTTCCTCTTTGGTTAACCTCAAATTTTTTATATGGATCTAGATCTTTCCCTTTTAAAGTTTAAGCCTTTCACTTTAGGTAAAATAACCTGGATGGAAAGGGAGACGAAGTTGTTGGTTTGACTTCGATCGTTGTTAGAGATATTTCACCGGAGTTGACAAAAAGTATAAATAGTTACAATAGTTTCATATTAGCTATTTATTTGTATTAAAATATTTTTAATTATTATGAATAAATTGTTTATTTTACATCGCGTAAATCATTAATTTTTTTTTAAAAATATATAAAATGAAACAGTTAAATTCATTTAAAATATATAACTAAGAGAGAAAATAATGTCACTATGGTTACTCCAATCGGCTAATTTTTTAAAAAACTCTATGTGACTTATTAGTATAGTTAAACTAGAATAAAAATGAGAGAAAGTAAATATTTACATTTTTTAAGAAAATTATTATAATTAGAGAAGTAATTAAATTTCTAAAATGAATTGTTAAATAAATAGTTAAAATTATTATACAAAATATGAACGTTAATACTGCTTTTAGTTAAAAATAAATTTATAATAAGTTTATATTATTATGTTATTTACTCGCCCGCCTGTAGGGCGGGTTCATCCTGGTATATATATATATATATATATATATATATATATATATATATATATATATAATAAGCTAAGTAATAAAACAAAGTTGATTAAAGAGAAATATAAAATATATTTAAAAATATGTCATAAATTTCAATTGCAAAGTAATAAGAAAAATTATAAATAATTTATACTCTTAAGTTCTTATATCCCACATTGATGTATTCTTATTCTATTTTATTTATTTTAGTGAGTGATTTAATGTTTTTTAAAAGATACATATAATAAAATATTTATCTGTAAACTGAACACATGAGACATAATTTAGTTTTATATAAAAGAAGAAAATAAACACAATAACAGATTAATTGAACATCTTTTAATCTTAAACAAAAATATATATTATTACACTTTTTGAAGAAAACATTTTTTTGCTAAATAATATTTTATTGCACTTAGTCCATCCTTTTGATAGAAACCTCTATATTTAACCGTACACCATGTAATAAATTTTGAGGGATCAACATAAAATTGTCTTGAGGGATCTGAAGACTCAATTGACGAATCCTTTTCACTTTTAGTGATTTGTGAATCATAGTTTGTCCACCCACATCGTAAGAAAGATCGTATGAGAACTCTTCGACTTCTGGAGAAGATGGTGCAATGCAACATACAGTTACATACACACCATACAGCTTTCTGAAACACTGAAATGCAAACAATAAACTCTTCTCATGTTCCCTCATAATTGATACCTTGGCGTTGATGTTCAACTCGATAATAAAAGATATGCCAGATGTGAAAATATCGAGCATACATCTTTCGAAGCTGGAAATTTTCTGGTGGACAAAGTTATAGTGAACGTAGACATCCTTGTATGAGGCAGTGTACTTGCAGTCTGGTACCGGGCATGCACATAAAGGGAATATGCATTCTCTTTCATGGTCTGATATTTCTCCATAACATACATTTTTGGCACAACCTAGCACGGAGCATGGGATACCAATTGATTCAATAACTTTTTCCACAGTTCTACATTTTTTGCCGCCAGTAGGCAAATTACAAAGAGTACATTTGTTCCTGAATTTATGGCAGCAAGAAGAGCAAACCAGATGGCCTTTATCACACTAACACACAAAACCAACGAATAATAACAAAAGTTACATTCCAAAAGAGAGATTAAGAAATCACATTAAATCATGAAATTCACTTTAAGAAAACAATAGAAAATGGCAAACAATCTCAAATATCATCTTTCAAACTCAATGTTCTCAATATCTAACCTGGAATATTGGAGCAGTGAGTGGCTCAATACAAATAATGCAATCAAAAACTTCAAAATCGAGAATGGCCAAGCGTAGCTTATCATCTGTTCTTTGCATTTTCTGAAAGTGACTGCTGCTTGAGTCATTTGTATTGCTTGAACCACAATGCATAGCGATATGCTTAATGGAAAAATGATGAATATATAATGAATCAAATTTTCTAATCAACTCACATTAATAGGATATATGATTTCAAAAGTAAAAGATGACATGCTTATATTACTTACCTGGAGGAAAATCGTTTTGAAGTATGTGACGTGAACAATTAACCACACACGTAAATACACCCTTGTATAAGGTCTCAACCGCCTGGACGAGATCAATATATTTTATAATAGCCGATTTCTAATATACCAAGTGTAGGTAAACCAAAATCAGACTAATACAAATTTATATTACAAATTTATATTGGGATTATACATGTTATCTTATAATATGTATTTGCGTAATTATAACTCATGTGAAGTTATGATGTCCAAGTATGCACTTTTTATAGAGGAAGTTGAATTTCATACATTTCCCAAACTCCGATGTGGGATATTTTTATTTTCATGAAAACACGGGTTTATTTCTCTACTTTATTATCTTTTCATAAACTAAATTTATTACTAATAATTATACGATTGACCTTTTACACATTCAATGCAACATTCCATTTAGTTTTGGTAGCATTTTTGTTAATATATCTACCATATCACATTTTTTTACTGTATTAACAAATTTATTTTGCTAATATAATTTTATGTTATGTTGTCAAAAATATCTTCTATCCCAATTTAATAATCAGTGATAACTATTAGTGGTATATGATTCATTATGTTCCAAACACCGTTTTTTGCCAGATAATTATCATTACATTCTGTTTGTGCCAGATTCGAACTGAACAATATTCAACTACTCATTCTCTTCTTTTTTACCATCATAGTTGGATCAATTACTTTATGTTGTAAGTATCAAATATCAAATACTTGAAATATTCTTTTTAATTTCATTGTATTCGAGTGATGTCTTCTCTTCTTATATTGATTCATATTTTCATTAAAACCTCCACACATTATCTAAGAAAATATAAATAGATTTTAAATATTTGAATTCAATAAATAATTCTACAAGTTTTGCATCAAAATAAATAAAACACACAACTTTTCTAAAACAACTAATTACCCGCACTTTTTCTATATAGAGAAACAATGCTTATCATCTCTTGATAAATTACCAACATCTTTAACAAAGACATCATTGAATTTAATATCAACCAAGAACAAAATGTCTAGGAAATGCACCATATGCATCTCTTGAAAATAGAAAATGTGAGATGTTGTCCCAAACCACAACATTTCTACCCCTTAAATCTCATGGATCTTTTGTTGGTATCAAACTCACCTTGCCTGTGTTGTTGGAGTAATGCATAGGAAAATTAATTGGAACATGAAAATCAAAGCGTAACTGAAGCTGAACCGATATTAAAATGTATCTGAATGGTTCTTATTTTTCTACATCTGAAAACCAAAAATAAACCAAACAGAGAACCAAATAGCTACTCGAAATTCTAAAATATAGTTTATATACCCACATATAATTCTATTTAGCTTTGAAATAAGATAAAAATAAGATAAAACACTATTTTTAGAACGAATAATCCGACAAACCAAATCATCCAAATATTTATATCCATTATATTTCAAATTATCCCAATTATCTCATATATCTATCTTATTAAAACAGAAACATTACAACTTCTTCTAGGTGGATTTTTAAATTGGACATCACATTATTATTCATACCTTAACCTTTCATTTAAATATTTCCTTAAATAACTATATATCAACCAACTATGTGACATCTTACACTCGATGTATAATAATTTAACTCTATTGACACTATACATTATATTATACTTCTATTCATAAACAAAAAAAAAATCCATTCTTTTTATTATTATACATCGAATGAGAGTACAAATTTAAAATTTGTTCGTAAACAACTATAATTTTTATACATTATATTATACATATGTTCGTAAACAACTATAATTTTTGCATACATTATACATTATATCATACTTCTGAACATTATATTATACATTTGTTCGTAAACAACTATATTTTTTTATACATTATATTATATTTGTGGACATTGTATTATACATCTATTCGTAAACAGCTATAATTTTTTTGCATTATATTATACATCCTCTTTAGTCGACTGGAAGTCATTAACAAGTCATTAGCCAGTTATTGATTAATATTTAGATTTTAAATTGCTGGATATAGATATCAGAATATATATATTTCTTGATACTCAAATAATATAAGTATAACATAGAACATTCTATAATTTAAAGGGACGGATTTGCCTTAGATATGCAATAACTAGAATATATTTCCGTATCTATATAGCAAAGAAAAGGACAATAAGATATAACATCTTTCATTTTTTCCTGTACAATTGTTGTTACGGCTTATTAATTACATATCAAAACATGGATATTTACAATAAAATTTTACTTTATGGGCCATAATATTTATACTGTGAATAAGTATAAAACAGAAACATTGTAAGCATTTAACTTTATAAAAAAACACATTAGTCATTTTCTTATTGAACTTTTTGCATATATATTCAAAATACTATTTTATTAATAAAAACAAATTGAAACTATTTTTTTGGATTAGTACAGTTTCGTTTAAATTATTTAACCAAATATAAAACATTTATATATCAGCACGGTTAATCTTTGTTGGTTTTTTGCATAAATATTTTTATTTGTCTATTGTATAAATTATAACTATTTTATTAATATCCTAAGAAAGACTTCAGTTATGTTAGTCTAAATTTTATTGGTTAATATTTAGATTATTGTTTTCACCTTTACATCTATACTACGAAGCAGAGAAACTCACAATTATATTAAACTACACAGTATTGAATTGGACATACTCAAAATTATTTAAAACTACACAATATAAAATTAGAAAAACTCCAAATTATATTAACTACTATAGAATATGGATTATATGTTAAAACAAAAATGGAATCCGCGCGGTCGCGCGGGTCATGATCTAGTATACTATTAAAAGGGAAGCAGTCTTGAAAAGTCGACTTATGCAAGTTGTTTTGGACTTTTTCATTTTTAAATGTTTTTGGTCTTACCCTGTTTAATATAACAAAACGTGACAAACTATTCCACTACATTATATCATACGATTTTTTAACTAACCGGATCAATAATGTTAAACCCGAATACCCAAACAAAATTAATAACAAGAACCACAACTTTTTTTTTTTTTGAAACACCAAGAACCACAACTTTTTTGTAAACAATACACCATTACAAAACTTGCAACCCTAATATCAATCGTTATATCTTCTTATATATGTATATATATCAGAAATCTCAGAAACATCCATGTCTACTCGATGATAAATCTCGCAACCTCCGCCGGAGCTCCGGGGACTCTAATCGACCGTTTGGCGGCGGACTTCGATAGGTGCGATACGGAGAGGGGTTTACCGACGGTGGAGCTTCTCTGCCGGATCCCGGAAAGATGCGCGGCGTTCGGAGAGCATGCTTTGATGGTGCCGCTTCTTGTGAAGATGATCTTGAGAGTGTCGGATAGAGCGACGGAGTATGCGGCGGGAGCGTTGCTGGCGTTATGCACGGCGGAGGAAAGGTGTAGAGACGAGGCTGCGGCGGCGGGATTGGTGACGCAGTTGCTGCTTTTGGTGCAGAGTGATTGTACGGAGAGAGCGAAGAGGAAAGCTCAGATGCTTTTGAAGCTTCTCGGAGATTCTTGGCCGGACGAAACTGTTGTGAACTCCGACGAGTTCGGTCGTAGCGAAGTGGGGCTGTTTTGATTTCTTTTTAGTTTTCTTTCAAACAAGTAATTTATTATTTTCGTTAGAGATTTAAAGTAGTCTTAATCATGTAATTAATTTTCAAAACAATTTTTTGTTTAACAAAAGTTCCTTTTCTTCTTAATTATCTGTCTTTGCAAGTTTTTTAAGTTGGAAAGGTTGTTGAAAAGCAAATGAAAGCTATAGGACGACCAAAACGAAGTGGAAGTTCTAAGTAATCTTTTTATATCCTGATCTTTCTATAACTATAATACTAAAACCAAGATGAAATATATGACTGCAAGTGCAACTCCATGTCAAATCATAAGAAAACTGTTTGACAAAAAAAATTCATAAGAAAACTTTTGATGATAAACTTTTAGGTAGTGGTCTGACGCCCTCATTCGGACAGGTCGAGAATTGATAAATCTGGAGATTTTATATGTAATCCGATATAGTTTTTATATAATTTTTCTGCGGATTGTGCGGGTATATTTTAACCAAAACAAAATTGAAAATCCGGGAGTTGGCGCATCAGCGGGTAAGTTCGATCCGTAATCCAGCTTTAACCGTGTGTATATAGGATTAATTTTTAAATTGTTATTATTTAAAAAAATATTTTGATTAAAATTTATACACAAATGTGATTATAAAAAAATAAAAATATAATCAGAAATAAAAACATAAATATCAAAAAATTAAATTTAAAACAAAAAATATACCCACTTTTTTAAAGGCGGGTCAAAATCTAGTTTATCTAAAAACTCAAATTACTAAAGATATTATCCAAAATCTTGAATTACCCAGTATTTACCATTGTATGAAAAACCGTAGCCAAACCGAAACCGAATTAGACCCATGGTTGTCTGAAAAAAACTGGATCTGGACCATAACTTAATTGGACTCAAAAATTTATTTGATATTAGCAAGTTTTTAAACATGTTATCCAAACTTATTACTAAAATAATCAAACCAAAACATAACAAAATTTCATAGATACCCCAACAGATCTAACACTTTAGAACTAAAATTCAAAAATCAGAAATCGAACCGAAATCAAATTATTAATTTTTCATGAACATTATCAAATTTTAGTAATAATTTTATAGTTTTATTCATCTTATATCTACTTTAGTAATATTAAATCATTTAATATTTTTACATCACGAATTATCTTATCAATAAAAGAATATGAATCCAAAGAACACAATCTCTCGCTGTATAAAAATAAAATAAAAATCTAGCTTTTATTAGTCATATATAATTTATGATTTTTATTTTATAAAATTTTAGTTAAATAGAAGTATGCTTTTAAGTATTATAGATTTTGTTAATAGGTGTTACTATGAACTCCTAGGAAGATGAAGTCTTTACTATTATTTACGAAATGGTTTTGCTTATTTGTCAATTTCTCCATAATATTAGGTGGCTTTGCGTATTTGTCATGTTCTCAATAATTTTTGTTCATATATTGTATTTGATTATTTTCATATTTTAATTAAATAATTATTTTGGATAATATTTATAATATAATATAAATTTAATATTTATTTGTTAGTACATATTTTCATTTATATATAAATATTTATTTCTTCTATTTATTTACGTAGGTATGTATTAATAATTAAAATTGTATTTAAAGATCACCACTGTTTTTTTTAACAATCTAATATGCAAAAACATTGTTTTTTAAAGTCGATGTTACTTTCGTTAAACTGAAGAGTAGAGAGACAATCTTATATTACAGTTATAAATTTCTATATAGAGTAAATAGTTATAAATTGTAATATTGGTATAATTATATTTGATTAAATTTAAATCTTAAATAGATAGATATTTAAAATAAACCTACTATAACTATATTTGATTAACTTTAAACCTTAAATTTAGAGATATCTTAAGTAACCCAACTATAGTCTACTATGGAAATTTTATTTTTATAAAATGTATACTTTTTATTATTTTATTTAAGAATCAAGAGGTGCATGTTATGTATTGGTTTAGATAAAGAATAAATAATACCCTTAGTGAAAAGATATATATTTGATATTCATTAATAAATTAGTATCATAGAATTTGGCTAACAAATAAAATGCATTTTAGAGTATAAAAATAACTCCTACATATATTGTGTTGCTATTGATGTGGGTGATTGATTGACTGTAATGCTTTATCTTTAACTTTATGGTATCGTGAGAAATAGGTACCGTGAGAAATATACCTTCTGATTACTAACTTTTGGTGTACCCTTTGAATGTACCTATTAAGTTTCCATAATGCTTTACCTTTAAACTAGGTAGATATCCGCGCTACGCCGCGGAAAATCATAATACAAATTAATTTTACATATGGATACATGCAATTTATTTGTCATGAGACAAGGGTTGAAAGATTATACAAGATTCAATTTATATCCAGTTTTACAAATTTGGTTAAAAAATTGTAGTTTTTGTTTATTTTATCTTTGTCAGATTAATACAAATATTACTTAATAAATCCTATCTATCTACCTATACTTCTATTTATGAAGCAATTTTCGCAATAGAGCTCTAACGTTAAAAAGTTATAGTGGTTAATGTCGTTCATATTCTTAATGAATAAAATATATAAATTAGATAAAAAATAAAAAACGAATTTAAAAGATATTTGATTAGATAAGTGATTAAAACTAATAATAAAAAGATAATCTAAAATCTACAAAAATATATTTAAAATAAAAATATAATTCATATATATGTTGTGTTATTATCCATATATCTTTTAATAAAAAGGTTAAAAGTTAAAAAAAAAACAGAAAAAACGCATAGCTAAATATTAAATGATATTCTTAATTGAATATATTTGAAAATAGAACATTGTATAATTTTTAAGATTTATTTATTATTAATAAATAATTAATATAGTTTACAAAGAAATTTTCAAAAATTATGATACGTAAAAACTACAAATAAAAACATAAATAAAAAATTTACATTATATAATTTTAATTAGTAATACATATATTAATAAACAATTATAAAACATTTATGTCTGCATATGCGGAAAGCACCTATTTTTATGAATAAACAAGAAAATTATGTTGACCTGATGAATAACAGACCTATACGATTTTTTAACCCATATGTAAAAAAATAAGAGGTTTGTGGAAAACATGTCTGCTAGTTTAAATTAAGATTAGATTTTTTTTTATTATTTTTAGTTTCTTAAAATTTGGTAATTTTTCTATAAGCTTAAAATAATGTTTGTGACAATCCATATTGTGTGTTTATGAACTAAACCTATTTAATTTGAATTTTAGTCATTTGAAAATATTTTCACTTTTTGTTATTGCATGAACATCTGGCCAGATATCTAAGTTTAAAACTTTTGAAAATTTGACTTTCTCTATATTTAGATCAATGTCTCGTTCACCTAATTTTTATGATGAAATTGCTGATATGTAACTTTAAAAACTGGAATGTATTATATTGGTAACTTATGAATTAAAGGATGGGGATCTCTAGCTACGCCTGAACATATTTCCGGGATCTGAAGATCCAAACTGGTAACGATCCAAAAAATCTGGTTTTGGATCGGATCCGGATATGATGAAATACCTGATTGGATATACTTTCACTTATGTTTCGGGTACTGAGTCGGATCGGTATTATCCGAGATCCGAAAAACTATCCAAAAATATCCAATTCTTAGTTCATCTACTCGTTTAACATAGGTAGTTTTAGTTAGTTTAAAACTGTTTTTATTTTTTGTGAGTTAGTTCAAGTCTACTTTATTTAGTTTCAGAGTTCTAGTATTTATAGGTTTTACTATCTTATAATTGATTCATGTATTCGGATAGGTCGGGTAAAAACACTCATTTTGGATCTGTGAGGATAAATACACGTAAACCCGAACCGAAACCGACTTTTCTATGGTTACTTCGAATGTAACCAAATCCAAACCGGGTCCGAACCGGGTCCGACAGATACCGAACCATATCCGAATCGGAATTTTAAATAATCCAATCGGTACTATTTTTTCTAGTTCCAGAATATCTGAATCCGAAAATTCCGACCCGGTAATCCGTATGCTCATGCCTCTCTTTCTCTCTCTCCCATATTTTCACCTAGCATGAAACGGACAAAATGCACGTTTTAATTATATGATGGGTTTGAATTGTTTTTCCTTTCTTGGGAAAGAAGATTAAGCTCATGTGTAAAACTATATGTACACACAAAATATTTTAATTGGAGTATTAACTTTTTTCATTTATTGTCATGTCATCTTCACAATGCTATTCAAATCTTATGTGTCATCTTCTTGAGAATCACTTGTGTTATTATTGTGTTGATTTAAGATACAGTATAACTTCTTTAAATTAATATTCTATAAATTAATATAAATTAAAAATCTCTATAAAATTAGTTCCAAACTGAATTTTTGGTTCAATTAGTATATCGATAAATTAATAATCTCTATAAACTAATAAAAAAATATAGTATTTGTGTAGTCTCAACATTATTCATTTACAGAGGTTTCACTGTAATTAACTTTTGATTTTCTAATATATTTATTTTTTACAGTTACAACATATACATTTATAGCAAAAAAATCTACGTACTAAATTTTACAGCACAGATTTTAAAGTTACAACCCAACTAATCATCTATAAAATTTCACTTTTTATATATGAAAATAAAAAGTTAATTATCTTTAGATTTATCTTAATGTTTATTAGTATTAATTATCAGAATCAATATAATTCATTTTCATACATCACAAGTCATTAAAATTTTCATCTTTAAAATATTACTAAGTTTTATTTAAAATATTTAAATAATCAAAATTTTTTATATTTAAGTTTACTACCAGTAAAAAAAGGGCAACCATTTTGTTATTCGGAGATTTGTTTCCGTTGTAACATCAAAATATTTTTACTATTTCAGATTAGATGTTGGTAATTTCATGTTGTCTATGATTTTCTGATGAATATTAATGAAATTTAACATCAGTTATTATGAAAAGTTGGATTGTTTTTTTTTCAAAACAAAGACAAAATTGATGATTTTGATAACTGCTGAATAAAAAACAAAAAAACAAACATAACGAATATAGTGAGTGTATAAATAGATTTTCCAAAAACATTATATTACGTTTGTGTTTCTAAGTTTTCTTAAATTCAACAAAACATATATATTTTGATAAATAACTTTTTCATGCATAAAATATTTTCTATTCAATTTAACTTTTTGAGAACATAAATAAAATTTCTTATGCTGATGTTTAAATTAATATTCATGTATTAATAAATATCTTTAAGATAATTATGCTCGTATGTGCAGAGAAAACACATAGTTACAATCAGGATTTTGAAACTCGATCCAGATCTCCGGTTGATCCGTTAAATTTGGTGATCCAAGATAAATCCGGTTTGGATTTCATCAAGAAACTAATATTTAAAACCCCAATAAAACCCGCAATTCGGTTACCGATGGAACCACTTGTTGAACCATTAGATAACTCTTACTTTTATTTTTCTAGTTTTTGATTATGTTTTAAAATCTGTTTTGTATTTTAAACTTTTTAAATAAGAATTTAAGTTTTTCAGTTTTATTATTGTCTGCTCTGCTGACCTGACCTTTAAACGATGTATCTCCTTATTCCCTTTTTTTGTTTTTGATTATTTTGTTTATCACAAATTTCGGTTATTATATTTATATATAATAGTTAGTTTTATTATTCACACTAGACATATAAGTATTTGTGAAATTTTAAAATCTTGATATTTTTGTTAGATCTCATAAATCTAAACTTGTTACAATTTTTTTAAATAATCTAAACTATTTTTGTTATCCTGTATGTCAAATAAAAATAAAAATATAGAAACTAAAGTTAAATATTTTATTTAAACATAAATAAATGGCCAATTCTCTTAAATATATATTTTCTATGCTTTTGTCACAAAAATAGCACACAAGAAAGAAAATGACTAAAATGTTTCATTTAAGAGGTCAAAATAGTATTATACCCTAGATATATAAAAATAAATAAATAAAACAATTTTTTATAGTTTCAGATTATATGTTTTCAGATTCAAAATTTTTTATAAATTCTTTATATTTTGGAAAAAATAATTTTTAATTTTTTTTTCAATTTTTTTATAATTCAAAAATACTTTTGAAACTGTTTTTCACATTTTTATTTTAAATTTTTAGTATTTATTTTTTATTTTATAAAACTTTAGACTTTAATCCCAAAACCCCTTTTTAACTCTAAACCCTAAGATTTGGATTAGTTAACCCTAAGAGTATAAATGTAAACTAATCCATTTAATGAAACATTTTGGTCATTTTTTTCCTTGTGTACTATATTTGTGATAAAAAAAATTTATTGATATCCTAGATATTTTCTCTAAATATATACATATTATGTTTTATAAAAATAGAAAATACTTAATTTTAGTTTCTATATATTTATTTATAGCCACTATATTATTATATATTAAAATTAATTAATTTATTAATTTGCGGTTTACCTGTGGTCGATCTGGTTACCTAATGACCCGGACAGTCACCCGGTCCACGTCCGGGTCGCAGTCACCCGGTCCAGGTCCAGTGTCAGGGTCGGGTTTGAAAAAAAACATTGGTTACAATACATTGGTTACCATGTATATACATACCATAACATAAATAACCCAATATAATTTGGTGGAAACTTAAGATAAACGAAAGTTGAAACATTATAGTACTTGAGATTAGTAAAAAATACAACTACACGTCGTTCTATAAAAGACTAACATAGCCTACTCTTTTATTGGTTCAAAAACAACCACATTTCAAAACGAAAAGAAACTAACTATAAATACAACAAACAAACACTATACAAGCAAATGATGTGATCTAAATAACGCAGAAGATGTGGTGAAGAACAAGGACATGCTTCACATAAGACTCTGAAAACGTGACGACAATTTACACCTCGGTTATCTCCAGTGCTATCCAGCTTCAGGCTTTTGGTCATGGTACTAACTCTTGAGTCTTGTCAGTGTCTGTACTGTTCCTAGGAGGATCTGAATCTCTTGCTGTCCCGTTCTCATTCCTACGTCTTCTTCCATCCTGAAATTCTCAAAGTTATGATAAAAACAAGTGACACTTTTCAAAGTTATGATATTTTTCCTCGGTTTCATACCTCTCTAGGAATAGGGTATTCTTCAGATTCCAGCATACGGGCAACTTGGCTCATCCTTGGTCGTTTCTCGGACACTGGTTCAACACATCTCAAAGCAGTCAAGAGTGTTCTTTCTAAGGCGCTTGTAGATGGTTTTGTGTTGAGGTTAGGGTCAATCACTTCTTCTGATCTTCTTTGTTGAACCATCATCTTCAGCCATTCCACCAAATTTACCTGCAAAATGAGAAAAAAAAAAAACAACCCCTGTGAAGGGAGCAGAGTCTGATGTGTGCTTGAAGGTTTCTTATGAAGCGGCTAATACCTCAGGTGGTGGGCGAGCGTAGTCTACAGGATATCTACCAGTTATAGCTTCCAAGAGTACAACCCCGTAGCTGTAGACATCACTTTTCTCATTCAAAAGACCAGAGTTCGCATACTCTGGAGCTACATATATACCTGAAAGTAAAAGAAACAAGTTATTTCTCAAGAGCAACAGCATTAAAGTTTTCAAACTTAGATAGAGAGAGAGGCCAGAATCTACCCAAAGGTACCCATAACTCTAGTAGTTATAAAACTTTTATCAGCACCAAGCAGTTTTGCAAGCCCAAAGTCAGATATTTTAGAGTTAAACTTGTCATCAATCAGAATGTTGCTAGACTTTATGTCTCTGTGCACAACTTTTGGCTCAATCGCCTCGTGAAGGTACGCAAGCCTGCATCACACCTTTCCCATTAGACTCAGATGAGGAGGGATTAAACAAACACAATCAAGAAGAACAAAGCTGTCACACAAAGACTTACGCTTTGGCTGTTCCTATAAGAATCTTTAACCGTGCATCCCAAGTTAGATACTCATGATTCTGATTATCTCCACGTAGCCACTGCTCAAGATTCCCATTGTTAACATACTCATACACCAGCATCCTCTGCGTTCCCTCCATGCAATATCCAAGAAGACGGACCAAGTTCTTGTGGCGAACGTGACCTATAGCCTCAACTTCTACTCTGAAGTCTTTGTCAGCTTGCCCTCTATAAATACAAAAACACCACCATTAGAAAAAGAAAGAATTCAAGAAATGAAATATAATACTCAAGATTCAACTTACAGGTTATTGAGCAACATTTTAACCGCAACAGGAGTACCATTAACAAGGTTACCACGGTAAACAACTCCATATCCACCATCACCGATGATACTATCCCTCGAGAAGTGATTTGTAGCCATCTGAAGATCTCTAAGAGTGAACCAATGACCCAATCCAAGGTGAGAAAACTCTGGAAGACCGGACAAAGGAGATGGAGCAGTCAAATGATTAGCAGAAGACACGCTAGAGCCATCTTTCTTCTCCAAGTGATTAAACGAGCCTGAACGGCTACTATCACCACCATTCTCTGACTCTGCTACTGCTAGTATCCCTTTTTACGGTTCTGAATGAGAAAACTTCTCACTGATGGAGGGATATCCATTGCTTGAGGAAACCTCGTCGACTCTAATCTCTTTAATCTCTTCAGGAACACTAGGAGGAACGTGACGACTAACAAAGGTTTGATTAGAAGAAGGTCTAGATGTTTTCCTTCTGAAAGTAAGATACAGAGATATAGCTAAAACTAGGACGAATGTGGCGGAAAGGGCAATGGCTATAATCTCCCATAGCTCCAAACCACTGTACTTCCGAGATAATGTGTCGTTTAAACTAGTTCCCATCTTCCTACCCTGTAGAAAAGGAACAAGATGAGTAAGACCTAAGAATCAAAAACTCAACGCACTACAAGAAACATAACATTTTGCGGATGATTAAACAAAAAATGAGAGAAGAATGATTTCTAGACCTGAATCAAAGTGTTCCTAACCAGAGGAGAAACTCAAAGCTTATACCAAAAGATGGAACCATATCAAACTTGAAAGGAACAAGCAAAAAGACCGAGAAAAAATCAGATTCATACAAGCATTGCGCGTAGGTCCCAAAAACTGGCAGCTGCCAAAAGTTCAGTTCTAAGACCAAACTCTAGCTAGCTGGAAAACTACAGGTGAAAAAAGCACAAAACGTTCAATAGAAACTTATCAGAAAGTACAAAACCATCACATTGTCTGATAAAGACGACTTAACAGACCAAATGAAAACTCTGGGAGAGAAGTTACATTAGAGAGAAACTAGGGCTCTGAAGTGAGAGAGAACCAAACCTGATGGGTGAGTATTTCAGAGAGACATTGAAGGGAAAAGGTCAGATCTCAAGCAGCATTGAGTAGAAAGTTCCCTGCTTTGAATCTTTGTAGTGAGGGAGTGATATCTCTAACCTACAGACAAGATGACCCAAGCAGTGAGAAAATGAAGACCAGTGGGGAAAGATTGAAGCTTCACCTTGTAGTAGCTAGCTGTCTTCCAGGAAAAAAAAATAGATAAACTGTAAGTAAATAGATGATTTTATCCAATTATTTATTCTCTGACGGGAAACGAACAAGGTGAAGACTTACTCAAAAGTAAAAAAAGTAAAGTAAAAGAGAAGACGGTTATTTATCGTCTCGTGTTTTGTTTCCTCTCCAAACTAAACTCTGTGTTTTATGCAATTAAAACCAATAAACCATTTGGTTTGTTCTGTAACTATATTGCCATAATCCAGTTCAGAAAATATTTTTAAAATAGTTGTCATGTTTTCAATAATATCTCGGTCATGTGATGTTAGCCTGTTACAGTTATAAAATCGGTCGTAGGATATATAAAAGCTTTCTCGGCGGTGACAGGGAGAAAGAGACGCAGAGGCAAATAAGACAATAATGAGCAACACCCAAAGAAGTTTCAAAAATCTATTTCAACGTTTGCTTTCCTTTCCTCGAGAAAGTTAGATTCCGAATGATTATGATGGTGAGACTCAAGGCGAGTCTCTGGCTTCTCCTCTTCTCAATCGCCCTGTTAAAGGGCTCCTTTGGATCTGAATCAAGTAAGGTAGGAGCTTATGTCACACTTTTATACGGAGATGAGTTCTTACTAGGAGTCAGGGTCTTGGGAAAATCGATTCGGGACACTGGTTCCCACAAAGATATGGTCGCTTTGGTCTCTGATGGCGTCTCAGATTACTCCAATAAGCTACTCAAGGTTAGTGAAATTACAACGAGTTTAGCTTTAAAAATCTTGTCTGCTTCTTTAGTTAAAAAGATGTGAACTTTGAATTCTTCTAACAGGCTGATGGATGGAAAGTAGAGAAGATCAGTTTGTTGGCAAATCCAAACCAAGTTCATCCCACAAGGTTCTGGGGTGTCTATACAAAGCTCAAGATCTTTAACATGACAGCTTACAATAAAGGTGAAGTCTTTGTTTGGATTCTTGTTTTGACAACTTTCAAATCTTTAAGCTTTGTGTGTTTTTTCATTAAATGCAGTTGTGTATCTTGATGCTGATACTATTGTGGTGAAGAACATTGATGATCTGTTCAAGTGCTCCAAGTTCTGCGCTAACTTGAAGCACTCCGAGAGACTCAACTCTGGTGTCATGGTTGTTGAACCGTCCCAAGCTCTTTTCAATGACATGATGAGAAAAGTGAAGACTTTGTCCTCTTATACAGGAGGAGACCAAGGGTTCTTGAATTCTTACTATCCTGATTTCCCAAATGCTCGTGTCTTCGATCCTAGTTTGACCCCTGAAGAACTAAAAACCAGAGCAGTCCCTGATATGGAGAGGCTTTCCACGTTGTACAATGCCGATGTTGGTCTCTATATGCTTGCTAATAAGGTAATTTTGCCTTTTCTCAGTTAGGTAACGGAACAGTGTACTTAGCCGCCTTATGTGTGATTTTGGAATTTAGGGTCTTAAGTTTTGTCATGATTTCTGCAGTGGATGGTAGATGACAGTAAACTTCGTGTAATTCACTATACACTAGGCCCTCTTAAGCCTTGGGACTGGTGGACAGCATGGCTTGTGAAACCTGTTGAAGCCTGGCATGTAGGTCTTCTTCTTCTTCTTCTCTTTGGTTTTTTTGAGTTATCTTTCTAATAATTGTGCATTAAATTTGATATCACCGCCAAACGATTTCAGGGCATTAGAGTCAAGCTTGAGGAAACTCTTCCTGGAACTGGAGGCGGCAAAAACCACAAGGATGAATTTGTTGTCAAGTTCCTCTTCTTGTTACCACTTTGTGCGCTTTTGTTCTACATTTATAGATCCCTTCAGGTTAGCACTTCTGTCACCTCTGCTACATTCATCCTTTCTCGATTGTATAATATTCATTATTTTTCTTCTCTCAGGTTCATGAGGGTTCATTATGCAATCAGATTAGATATCTTTATTACAAAATCAGATCTAGTGGAACACGTGCTTATGGCGGTGTTTCGACATTGAATCCCAGCTATCAAGTATTTTTCTTCATCAAATCATTGTTTTAAAATTTCTTTGAAAAAAAGAGGTTTGTATCTCATTTGAACATCTTGTATTGCTTCTGTCTAACAGCTCCACAGTGGCAGCACACACTCCAAGGTTCCTCAACACTTGGGCGCTGTTTCAGTTGTAGTCTGTTTTACTACACTTGTGATATCCGTTGGAACTTCCTTTGTGATTGTGCCTAGGCAAATCATGCCATGGACTGGCTTGATCTTAGTATACGAATGGACTTTTACAATCTTCTTTCTTTTGTTTGGTTGCTTCTTGCTTTTGGTGCATCAACATGGAAATAAACTGTCAGTTCAAACAGAATCATCCTCCTTGGATGATTCCAGGAAAGGTATGGAAATGAAAAGAAAAAGAATATGTCATTATACCATTCTCTGCTAAGTTGAGAATTAAGAATAGTGACTTCCACCATTTTTGGTCTCAACAGGTCATCAGCGAGGAGGTGTGTCTTGTGACGTTACTACATTGTGTTATGGATTAGGGATGGTGTTTCTGGCTATTGCTGCAGTTTCTTTGCCTTATATATTAGGGATCACCGCTTTATTTCTGAGGTAATTTTCTTAATCAACTCTACTTGGATTTGTTCTTGCTACTATTGGTAACACATTCTCGTCTAGATTTTGACTTGATTCTGAATTTAGTTACTGGTCTGTTGTATACTGAGCAGGTTGGGTCTAATGGTGGGTGTAGCCATAATTCTATCTGTTTTCATGACTTTTACTTCAGAGCACCTCGCAATCAGATGGTTCTTGAGAGGTCTAGAAGACCATAATGAAACATCGAGATCAAAGTTTTATGTTTCATGTGCTGACACAACCAAAAGCAAGACACCTGAGAAAATGTGTCACCACTGTAACTTGCAGAGACGAGAGCATATGATCTGAATGTTTATAGTTCTGTCTTGAGATTGTTTTATAGCTTTGTCCATAATCTTTCGCTCGTCTCCTCTCTTTGCTGACATTTGTACAGTTTATATTTTAAACATTAAGAGTCCATTTGTGCTCAAACAGTTAAACATTTGCACATAAGATTCTATCATAAATTTGTGAATATCGCGCAGAGAACTTTACACTGGGCCACAAACCAATGCATATGCTCTGTAATTTATTCGTTCTAACGGTTTTTTTACTTCCTAGTAGAGTCTTTTAAGCCTAACGGACAATTAAATTATCTTAGATTTATATAAGATACGAAGGGCTTCCAAGTCACAACTTCAAATATCAGAATCTGGAACATCCCAATTTGATAACTTACTCAACAATGGAGTTTTATTTGCACATTTGAGGTCCAAAGAACTAGAGGTAGAATTGTTTGAACTGTGTTGTGAACAGCCGTCGTTTAGGTTAGAAGAAGAATAGAGAAGAAAACGTATTGAGGCAAATACCCGTTTAGGGTTTCTTATTAATGATGTGATAATTTACAAACCCTTAGACCCATATTTATACAGCCTCAAAAAACCCGATTTCCTTTTCCCAATAGAAATAGTAACTTTCCTAAACCGAAAAGGCATACCGTAGATGTCAACCTTGATAACGAGTGTCGCCCGCACTCGGTCGGACTACGTCCGACCCACGAGTGCTGGGCATTTTACTGGTACAATAGAGATTTGAGACACACAGATGCAACAAACACCACCTTGACGAAAAATCTCTACAAAATTCCTTATCCCGTCTATCTTCTGGGGGAACCTCCATTGCTTCTTAGCATTGGCAAACACGGAGCAGATTCAAGCAATGCTTGAACTTCTCCGTTGTAACAGGCTTGGTCAACATGTCAGCTGGATTCTCCGACGTATGCACCTTCTCCAATAAGACTTCTCCAGAAGCTGCTAACTCCCTTATCTTGTGAAACCTTATACGTATGTGCTTCGTCCTTCCATGATACACTTGATTCTTAGCCAAGCATAACGCGCTTTGACTATCACAGTGTAGCTGAACACCTTCTTGATCAACACCCAACTCGGATACAAGTCCTTGTACCCATACTGCTTCTTAGCTGCTTCTCCAAGTGCCATGTATTCAGCTTCAGTGGTTGACATCGCTACAATACCTTGTTGTACCGATCTCCAGCAAATAGGTGCTCCTGCAAGAGTAAATACATACCCCGTAGTTGACCTGCTATTATCAAGGTCTCCACCATAATCTGAATCCACGAACCCAATAACTGAATCCTGCACTTCTCCACCAAACATAAGCCCATAGTCACTTGTACCTCGCAAGTATCTTAGGATCCACTTCACAGCATCCCAATGTCTCCTCCCAGGATTCGACATGTACTTACTGACTTGACTAACTGCTTGTGCTAGATCCGGTCTTGTACACACCATTGCATACATCAAACAACCAACTGCGCTAGCATAAGGAACCTCCGCCATATCTTTGAGTTCTTCAGCAGACTTTGGACTTTGCTCTGCTGTAAGTATGAAGTGCTTCGCCAATGGTGTAGAGACTGGTTTTGAATTCGACATATCAAAACGTTCTAACACCTTCTCAATGTAGCTCTTCTGAGAAAGCCATAACCTCTTAGAGCTTCTATCCATGCGAATCTCCATTCCAAGAATCTTCTTTGCAGCACCAAGATCCTTCATCTCAAACTCTCGTCCCAGTAACCCTTTCAAACGATTTATGTCATCCATATCGTTTGCAGCAATGAGCATATCATCAACATATAACAGCAGGAATATGGGAGAATGGTCAAGGGACTTGACATACACACAGTAATCGTACTCGCACCTTTGATAGCCTATTTTCATCATATATGAATCAAACCGTTTGTACCACTGCCTTGGAGCCTGCTTCAAACCGTATAAAGACTTCTTCAATCTACACACCAGATGCTCTTCTCCAGGCTTAACCAAACCTTCAGGTTGCTCCATATATATTTCCTCCTCCAACTCTCCATGAAGGAAGGCCGTTTTCACGTCCATCTGCTCAAGATGCAGATCCCAAACAGCTACCAAACCCAACACAGCTCGTATGGAAGTGTGTCGTACAACCGGTGAGAATATCTCGTCGTAGTCTATTCCTTTCTTCTGCGAGTACCCTTTTGCCACTACTCTGGACTTGAACTTCTTAGGTTCTTTCACAGACATCCCTTCCTTCTTCTTGTAGATCCACTTGCAGCCAATTGCTCTCTTCCCTTCAGGTAACTCCACAAGATCCCAAGTCTCGTTCTTATCCAGACTTACTGCCTCTTCCGTCATAGAACCAATCCATTCATCCCTCTCATTGCTATTAATAGCTTCATGATAGGTGGTAGGATCATCCATCTCGACCATAAGAGCATAGTTGACCATGTCTTCAAACCCGAACCTGACTGGAGCCTTTATTGCACGTTTTGGTCTTCTAGAAACCAAACTCTCCTCTGTTTCACGTTGAACCTCTTTCTGTGTCACTTCCACAGACCGCTCATCACTAACTTCATCTGGTTTAGCTGCACCAGACTCCTCCTGAGTAACTTCAGAATCCGTGATAGTCTCAATGGTCACAGGCACTCGGTCTGATATCGCCTGCTGCACCATATACTGCTCGTCAAAGACCACATCTCGACTAAACACCATTTTCCTTGCCTCAGGATCCCATAACTTGAATCCGTTAACACCTTTCTCAAAGCCTAGAAAAATGCACTTCTTGGATTTCGAATCCAGCTTTGATCTTTCATCTCCTGCAACTAGCATGTAAGCTGGACATCCAAATATCCTCAAGTTTGATAGATCAATATCTACCCCAGTCCACACCTCTTCTGCGACCTTTCCTTCTAAGGAACTTCTTGGCGATCTATTGATGAGATAGACTGCCATGTTTACTGCTTCTGCCCAAAACTGCTTTGCTAACCCTGCATTCAACCTCAAACACCTTGCTTTCTCTGCAATCGAATGGTTCATTCTTTCAACGACACCGTTTTGCTGAGGTGTTTTACGCACTGTAAAGTGCCTCTGAATGCCATGCTCCGCACAAAACTTCTGGAACTTCCCGTCAGTATACTCTGTGCCATTATCCGATCTCAAGTACTTCACCTTTCTCTCCGTCTGATTTTCTACTTCAGCTTTCCAAACCTTGAAGTTTTCGAACACCTCAGATTTCTGCTTCATGAAGTACACCCAAACCTTCTTAGAGAAGTCATCGATGAATAAAACGAAGTATCTTGATCCTCCCATAGATTGCACCCGAGTTGGCCCCCACACATCAAAATGGACATAGTCAATAAGACCTTTTGTCGTGTGTTGGCCCGTCTTAAAAGATACCTTGGACTGTTTTCCCATCACACAGAACTTGCAAAACTCCATCTTGCAATCCTTCAGCCCGTCCAGAAGACCCCTTCTCAAGAGCTCTTTCAAACCGTGTTCCCCAATGTGGCCCATACGCATATGCCACAAGGTTGTACACTCCGACTCAGAAACTGCAGCTGCAGCACCACCTACAACCACGTTCCCTATCAACCGATATACGCTTCCAGCTGTCATCTGTCCCTTCATCACCATCATAGAACCTTTGAAAACCTTCAATACTTCATCATCATCTGATTTGTACTTGAAGCCGTTTCTATGTAGCAACCCCAGAGATATCAGATTCTTCTTCATGACTGGTATGTGTCTGTTAAGTCCTGATAGTCCCATCATACATCCGAAACTTGACTTGTCCAATGCCCACAACACCACACGCCTTGTCATCCGCAAGTCGAACAGAGCCCATGTTTCCAGCCTTGTACGTTTCAAACCACTCCCTGTTAGGGGTCATGTGGAATGAAGCGCCTGTATCCATTATCCAGGTATCCGAGTGATCACCTGACGTAACAGCAAGCATATCCGAATCAGCTGATCCTTCCGAGTCTTCCACCTTCTGAACCATGTTTGCAGAGTTCGACGTCTCCTTCGAATTCTGCCCTTTGTCCGGACAGTCTCTCCTATAGTGGCCAGGCTTGCCACACCTATAGCAGACTACTTTCTTCCCGAACTTTGACTTTGACTTTTCTTGCTAGTATCATCCTGCTGCTTCCCCCGCTGCCTTCCTCTATCCTGACTGACATACAGCCCGTCACCTTGAGAGTTGTCACCCACGCCTGTATTCTGCCTTCTCTCATGGTGAGAGAGTAGTGCTGCAGAAACTGTCTCCAGCTTTATGGTCGTTTTATCGACTGTTAGAGCTGTTAACAACGTCTCATATTGAGGAGGCAGAGAACACAGCAAGATCATGGCTTGATCTTCGTCCTCAATCTTCACATCCACACGAACCAGATCCCCGATGATTTGATTGAAGTTGTTGACGTGTGCAACCAGATCCCCGCTCTCAGACATCTTCAAACCGAACAACCTCTGCTTGAGGTATAGTTTGCTAGATAACGATTTTGACATATACATCTTTTCCAACTTATCCCACATCTCCTTACAAGTTGTGAGGTCCATCACCTGATGTGTTATGTCATCCGACAAACAGAGTCGAATCGTTGAGACGGCCTTATCCTGCATCTCTTCCCAATCATCCTGATCCATCGCTTCGTTCTCTCCAGAGCTTCTTTTCGTTTCGTCTTCCACACACAAATTGCTTGCTCATTCATCACTCCTGGTCTTCTCGTAAGAGTCTCCAACAGAGACTTCTTCATCCCTTGCTGCGCTTAAGCAAATCCTTACACGCCGTTGCACAGACCGAAAATTTCCCTTCCCATCGAATCTTGGAACATCGAACTTAAGAGAACTTCCTCCGGTCATCCTTTTAGGGTTCGCAACCTAAAGCTCTGATACCACTTGTTGTGAACAGCCGTCGTTTAGGTTAGAAGAAGAATAGAGAAGAAAACGTATTGAGGCAAATACCCGTTTAGGGTTCTTATTAATGATGTGATAATTTACAAACCCTTAGACCCATATTTATACAGCCTCAAAAAACCCGATTTCCTTTTCCCAATAGAAATAGTAACTTTCCTAAACCGAAAAGGCATACCGTAGATGTCAACCTTGATAACGAGTGTCGCCCGCACTCGTGGGTTCGGACGAGTGCTGGGCATTTTACTGGTACAATAGAGATTTGAGACACACAGATGCAACAAACTGAAAGAAAAGTTTTTACTTGATCAAACCAAATAAAAACAAACTAGATTTTGATCCACGCTTGAAAAGCGAGGATTTTTTTAGTATTAAATATTTTAAATGAATTTCTACATAAGAAAGTGTATAGGTTTAGACACATTTATCTAAAACTGCGATCTGAACAGTACCAAATTGAAAAACAAAACGAAATCAAAACTGAACTGAAATTCATAAATAACCGAACATATCCTATATCTTTAAAATCGAAAAATTGAAACTAAATTGTGAACCAAAACACCAAAAACCAAGTACACCTGAACCGAAACCGAATGTTGATGACTAATAGTGTATCTAAATTAAACTGGTGCTAAGAAACCATTATATTTTTTACACATTATTTAACTCTTTTTAGTGTGGATACATATTTGATTTGTAGACCAATTAAGATATAAGCAATGTTTTTATATTTGTATCGGATCCGCGGTTAGACCGCTAAATCCGATGGCCTATATACTTTGGACTGGTTTATATTTTTCATATAGCATTTTATCAGAGGTTCTATCATATGATATGTTTCCACAAAATTCAGATTTAATGAAAACTTTTTAATTAATAATACGATAAAATCTAAAATCCACCATTAACCCGTGAACCGATACCAGTTGATCCAGTAGAAATTCAAAAATCTTATAATATTTTTAAAAAATTAATTAAAATTTTCATATACTTGATAATAATTCATAAAACTAAAAATATTATTTATTTGTTCAGCTAAAGTAAATATATTGTATTTATATTTTGCATTTTAATTTATAAGTTTTGTAATAATCAATAACATTACAATTTAAGTGTATCTAATTTATTTATTTTGCTTAGAAACATACAATGGGTTTAGATATATCAATAAATTAAATTTATAATTGCTAAAATAGATCTACAAATAATATTAATTTTATTAATAGGTCTAAGCAAGTATTATTCTGCATGTGTTGTTTATAAACGATATAGTGGCATGTATAATTAACATTATTCTACATGTATATTATTAATTATATTAATAGGCTTAAGAGAATATAATATTATTCTGCATATGTCGTTAATATTAATACACTATAATTACTAAATTTTAAATAATTAATAACTCTATATGCAATTATTTATGAATTATAAAGGTACATATTGAGTAACAATTAAAAGGTCATTTATTGTTTTTTGATATAGTGAAATAATATGTTTTTAATCAAATAAGTTCATTATATTATTAATGTAATAAAAACGTTTTTTTATTTTCTAAATTGCAGGTTATTTTAAAAAGGATCATGTGTGATATACTGATTTAAATACTTTGCAATACAGGAATATATTAGTGAGGTGGTTACGGGAAGTTATGAGTTAGAATAGGGAAGGAATATCTCTGTGAGAACAGGTCTATTACATTGCTGTATATTCGATTGCAATTATACTTTTAAGTTAGTTAAAAAATATATGTGATTGTTCTAGTGCTTAACTTGCCGAAGAGTGAAAATCGGTTAATATATGGCATAGAGTAACATATTGTTAGAAACATTTAAGGCAAGACCAAAATAAAAAAAATTAAGTCTAATAAAAGGTCCAACAACCTAGTATAAGTAGATTGATACATAGTCTTTTCCTATAAGCCTCTAGAGAGAGAAAAAGAGGAAAACGTTTGTGGAGGAAGCCCCGACGTCCGGCGGCGCATCTTGGCGCGTTCCGGCGCCGGTGGCTCCGTCCTTTGTCAGTCCAGATTAGCTTGCGTATTGTCTGCTTCGATCTGTCGCACTTTCCGATATACTTGAGGATCTGGGTTGGGGTTTTGTTCCGGGAAGAGCTCCGCTTGAGGAGAGCTTTGAACGGCGGCAGCTCCTCTCTCTCTGGATTCGCGGTGAGGATGTAGAACGGTGTTTCGCTGAGACAGATGGGTTTTGGGTTCAGTTGTTTCTCCAGGAGGTGGAGGCTCTGATAGCTCCGTCGTCGCCGATCAAGCTTCCAGGGAGGTGGAGGCTTCTACAGCCTCATCGCCGCCGGCTTTGTCTCTGAAACGTGAAGGATCTCCTTGCCTTGCGTCTTCGGCTTTTGTTCCCTTAATTCTATTTTAGGGTTTAGTTTATTATGGTCTCACGGTGTTGATTGAGACTCGGTGGGTGAGATCTCGTAGTAGGAAGAGGGAAGCTCTCCGGTGGATGATAGTGTTGTTCTTTCTGATGGTCTTTGCTCTGGTGTGTGTGTGCTCGAACGGTGACGGATGAATCTCGCACTAGCGATTGATGCTCACCCGAGTTAAAGGTGACGGTGACGGCAACGATGACAAGAGAAGGTTTTCAAAGGTTACGATCTTTGGGCTTTGAATGTTCAGTAGATTGCCGGTATGGTTTGGGAGGAGCTCTCGGATAAGCGATGACGCTCTCCGTGCAAGATCGCCGGTGCGGCGCCGTGCAGGTTAGGGCGGTTCCGTCGGGATGAGAAAAGAAGAGGATGAACGACACATGTTTAGGGCAGTGTCGGTGCCGGTTCTAAATAGTTTAAAGTTCGGTTTCTTATGGTTTGAGTAAACCGGTGTTGGTTTAGCTTGGTTTGTTTTTGTGTTACATGTTGTTTGGACCGGGATGTATGGTCTTTTAGCATGTAATTGGGCTTGGCCCGTATTTTATATATAAATTTCAATTTGGGAAAAAAAAATCTAGTATAAGTAGATTTTTCAAGACTAATTCCCTTTTAATAGTATAGATATAGATTATCATTAGTTCACTATATCAAAATTTTACTTTCAATTAAGTGTTGTGCTAAGAAAATTACATGAATCTAATACTAGAAAATAATATGCATAAACTTGAAATTATGATTATGAATATCAATATTACAATGTATATGAATGTTAATAACATAATTAGGTAAAAATAATACATATTCATAAGTAGATTTGAAAATCATTTGAAAATGATGATGAAAATTATCCTCAACAGACGATAAATTTTCATTCTTTTAACTATTTAACTGCTTTAAATCTTCAAAATACCATAAAGAAATTCAAGAAAAAACATTTACATTATTTCTTTATTCAGAATTTTGAAATCTAGATCTTAAAAAAAAGAATTGAAACCTAGATTTAGGTGCTCTTACGTTGGATGATGTACACAAATTGTTCATAGATGTTCTTTAACAAATTATGATTAATTTTTTGAATATAATTATGGATCTTTATTCTCAAGACACCACTAATCCTATACAAGGCCATTAAAGCAAATTAATGTGTTGAAATGTAAATATTGAAAACATTAATCATCACATGTGAGTCACAATTTTAATACGGCTGACAAACTCATCTCAACATAATAGATAAAAAGAAATTTGGTAGTAAATCCCGGAAGCTTACTATCCCTCAGAATGGAAATTGGGATCTTTCTCCAGAACAAAAGAGTTCCCATATTGTTGAGGATACTGAGGAAACAGATGTTTACAACTTTGGAACGGTTGCGCAGTTAATTCTTCGTCCGGCTGAACGTGCTACTCAAGGTCAGAGGATTAGGACTCTGGTTAACAGTGCTAATACTCTACTTAAGAACAATAGGTCTGACATGCTTTCGCTACTTAATGTGCGTACAAATCCTAACACACAGTTTGATACTGAAGCCTTTCACCTCATTTCTAAACTGAAGGAAAACCAGCCTAAATCAAGGTATATTTATTAGCTTACCACACAAGTTAACTATTTGTACTAACATTTTATTTGTTTTTCTTATAGATTGCGAATGAGTAAAGCCGCCATTCATCCTCTGTTTTGGCCGTGGGGTAAGAAATTAGACTTTCTCGCTACATTAGGTGATGGAATGGCGTTTTGGGACATGAGAGACATCAATCTTAAAGTTAGTTTTAATAATGTTGGTTTCGGGTTTGGAATAAACCAGTCCTACTACAAACAACTAGACCAGCGTATTATCGACGCATTTCATTACAACCGGCCAAATCTTTATGGCTTAGTCTTGGGAATTAGATCTGCGGTGAGACATCTTAATGATGAAACACCTCGTGGAAAGGACGCTAATATCTTTTCCGAGCTAGTCTATTTATTCTAAAGTTTTGATATTTCCTCTAACTTTTATATAATTCTCTTAAGAAAATATTTGTTTGTAGTGATTGATATTCAGAAAAAAATTGCAAATCAAAATTACTACTACTCTATGAAGTATAAGTTTGATCGAGTGGTTTGACCTGCAGAATCTCTTCTTCTTGATTATATCTTTTAAAAAATTCATCTTTAAGATTAAACATGTGAATTTGTGATCATATCAGAATTGAACAAAAGTAATACTTAGAAACAACTTTGTCACTGTAAATTCATTTATGATTTACAAGAAACGTCACTTATACATATATATATATATATATTAATTCATTAAAAATTAAATTGGTCACTACTTACATATTATACCATTTTAGTATGATGTAGCTTCATACATGAAGTTACTATGCCAATGGTATTTTGAATTTTGGACATTTTATTATAACAAAATATTATAATATTATTTAAGTTACCGATAAATGCATAATTATTATTAAAATTTATAAATTAATTAGTTCAGTTTAAATTTTTTTAAAAAATCTTAATTAAATTTTAATGAGAAATAAGTAAACTATAAAATTTTATATATATGACTACATATTTTCTGTTGGCAGAAAAAAATACTACATATTATCTACAAATATATGAACATCAAAGAAATTTAAATTTTCTTAAGATAACTAAGCCTATCTATTTATCGTTTAAAACTGAAGAATCATATTTTAAACTGAACGTACAACGAATAATGTTGTTTATAGCATTGGTATCTAATATTTATTTAAGCTAATTGGTTTCTCATCATCGTTGTCACTCCTCTGGGAACTGGTTCTCTATAGTCCGATGATCTTAATGTTTTAAATCACAGGTTTTCTTTATTCCGATTCCGCGGACTCTATAGAATCGCAAAAGTTACAGTCTAGATATCTTATTACTTCTTTTGGTGGTGCCAGGCCGGCTCAAGAATTTTACAGGCCTTAGCGCAAAGAAAAATTATGGACCCTTAAAATTAATATTGATTTAAATTTTTGATTAAATTGTTTTTTAAGAAAACAACATTATAAGTATTTTTTATAAATTTAAGATGAAAGCAAATATATATTTACATAAAATATTTTTAAATCCTTTATATATGTTTAACATAAAATTACATCTATTTAAAAAAAAACTGAACATCTTAACTATTAAAAATGGGTTGTATAAGATTGCACCCAGAGCTCTTGATCTTTTATGATCTTGTAATTTGTACAGACTATATTATGGTTTGAAACAAAAATCACATTTTGAACCGAACCAACTGCAAACCGTACGAGATCAAATATTTATTTAACTGAACCCCGGTTTACCATCACAGTCGTCGTCACTCGTCAGTCTCCTCTTAACCTAACCTAACTTAACTTGGACTCATTCGATTCTCTTGATCACAGGTGAGAGATACTACTACTACAATGCGCCTCCCAACTCCGATAATCAACGAAAGTCGCCGCCTTTCATCGTCTTCCCGATCATGGATATCTCCAATCTCCTTAACCTCCAAGAAGAAACCAGACCCACCTCCCGAATCCTCGATCTCACTCCCCGAAACAACCCCCAAACCCCAATTCATCTCCCACGAATCCGCCGTCAATCTCATCAAACGCGAGAGAGACCCTCAGCGCGCGCTCGACATCTTCAACAGAGCCTCTCAGCAAAAAGGCTTCAACCACAACAGCGCCACGTACTCCGTCCTCTTGGACAACCTCGTGAGGCGCAAGAAGTTCAACGCCGTCGACGCGGTCCTCCACCAGATGAAGCACGAGACTTGCAGGTTCCAGGAAGCTCTCTTCCTCAACTTAATGAGACACTTCTCCAGGTTCGAGATGCACGGTAGAGTGGTGGAGATGTTTGGTTTGATCCAAGTGATCGCACGTGTGAAGCCTTCACTCAACGCGGTTAGCACGTGTCTCAACCTCCTTGTTGATTCGAAGGAGGTTGGTTTAGCTAAGAAGCTGCTTCTGTATGGTAAAGAGCGTCTCGGGTTGCAGCCGAACACTTGCATTTTTAATATTTTGGTGAAGCATCATTGTATGAACGGGGATGTTGACTCTGCGTTTGGAGTTGTGGAGGAGATGAAAAGATCTGGACTTTCGTATCCGAATTTGATCACTTACTCGACGTTGATGGAGTGTTTGTTTAAGCATTCCAGGTGTAAAGAAGCTATGGAGTTGTTTGAGGATATGATCTCTAAAGAAGGGATCTCTCCGGATCCTGTTATTTTTAATGTGATGATCAATGGGTTCTGTCGTGCAGGGGAGGTTGAGAGGGGTAAGATGGTTATAGAGTTTATGAAGAAGAATGGGTGCAATCCTAATGTGTATAATTACTCTGCTTTGATGAATGGGTTTTGTAAAGAGGGGAAGATTCAGGAAGCTAGAGAAGTCTTTGAAGAGGTTAAGGAGACCGGGTTGAAACTAGATACAGTTGGTTATACTACTTTGATGAACTGTTTTAGTAGAAGTGGTCAAATTGATGAAGCTATGGAGTTACTTGGAGAGATGAAAGCCTCTAGATGCAGAGCTGATGCGTTAACTTACAATGTGATCCTCAGGGGTTTGTGCAGCGAAGGAAGAACAGAAGAAGCTCTTGAAATGCTGAGTCAATGGGGATGTGAAGGTGTTCATCTGAACAAAGGTAGTTATAGGATCATACTAAACGCGTTGTGCAAGAACGGTGAGCTGGAGAAAGCGGTTGGGTTTCTTAGTTTGATGTCAAAGAAAGGAGTTTGGCCACACCATGCCACGTGGAACGAGTTAGTGGTTCGGCTTTGCGGATCCGGGAATGCAGATATAGGTGTTCGAGTTCTGACAGGGTTTACGGGAATGGGTTTCAAACCAGAGCCTGAGTCTTGGAGAGCTGTGGTTCAATCACTATGCAAAGAGAGGAAGTTATTGCATGTCTTTGAACTGCTTGATTCTTTAGTTTCGTGATATAATTTTAAACCCCTTTATTGATATTAGTCTGGTTTACATAAGTACTGTTACAACAACACATCACTTCACAGAATCAAGAACATATATTTTTTGGTCCAAGGTGAAGCTATCATAAGGAACAAACTTTGATCCTTTCCCCCAATACTGGCATTGTCCATCAGAAAAGGATTGGAAAGCTATGCAAGAACAGTTTCTCCAGCAGCTTCCATGGCAGTCACTGAGGCCAAAGCTCAAACTATTGCCATAATAATCATTATCCATCATGTATCCTCTTCTAGGTTCGAAATACTCTGACCCTTTCCTACAGGCCGTTGGCTTCTCCGTGATGCAAACCGCTGTACTGTTCTTTAAATCCGTCGTGCAGGGTTGACTGCTTTCAGAGATCCACCTGTTGCTTGTGTTGCTCCTGAGGACGTTGGTAACAGTGAGTTGGCCTAGATTGTCCAGTAACCAGCTGGAATAGACAGAACCATTAGTTTTCTTGATTGAGTAACTGAAGTACTTCATGTACTTGTCTGAACCAAACTTGAATTCATAATCAAGGTACTCTCTGGATAGCTCTAAGGTTAGTTGAGAGCTTCCGTTGTTTGTCAAAACTCCACTGGACCAGTAGATTTCACCATGGCGCCAGACGAGTAGCTGGTTAGCTCCTGACGGGTCTAGCCCTAGTCTGAATGCTCCTGAGGCTGGAACTTGGTTACTTATCCAAGAAGTAACCGAAACTTCTTTCTTGGTTTTTAGGTTAAACCCTATCTTCATCCCGGGGAGTAGCATGTTGGTGGGATGGTCAAAGCTCTGCCATAGAACCCGACCCGGGACACCTCCCTGACCCACATGTCGGATTACGAAGTTTCCAGAGTCAAGTAAAGTGGCAGAGACATTTCCAGCCAAGGAAAGGTGCCCAAAGGGTTTCTGGTTCACCATGATTGGAGAAGCGTTGGCCCGTGTGATCTTGAGATTCCCGTTAGTGTCAATGGACAGAGAGCCGGATGAATCAGAAACTGATTCGGTTGGGTTACCCACCCAAACTGGATTTATTGAACCATGCTGAGACCAGATACCAATGTACCTAAGACCAGCTGAACCAAGTAAGAACGTAGATGATTCTGTGGGTGTAAAGAACCCGAGAGTGAAGACGCCACCCGAGGAGATCAACTGCTCCCAGTCTCTGAGCTGCTGCCCCGGTTTCAACGTATCGGTTTTGAGTGGTGAAAAGGCGGAAACCGACCCGTGAAACATCGGTATGAGCATGAGAATGAGAGGAACAAGAGCCATTGGATGTTTGATTGGTTCAAGTGTTTGTTTCACTTTAGGCTCTCACTTTAGGGATATATATAGCACCTTTTGCTCCTCTTAAACTCCAAACTGTTTCAATGACTTGTGTATAACTTTGAATAGGTAAATGTAGAACGGTCTTTGGTATATGCTTGGAACAAGATGGAGACTACCTAAGAACTTTCTTTCCGAGTATTTCACTGAAGTCTCTTCCAGTGACAGAAGTTTCAAACTCAGACCAAAGATTGGGATGTATCTGGTCCTACTATGACTTAAAATGGTTGATCAAGGTTTGCAATGTTAACCATGGGTTATTAAGACAAACTTTAATTGGTGTAGAAAGTAGAAACGTGTCGTAGGGTCTTCTGCTATATGCAAGTGGCTGATGAGCGAGGACCATACTTAATTACTAGTTCCAAGCATCAACGACTTGATGAAATAATTTTCCAAGTCTTCGAATAAAATTCCAACGTATATAGAAAGTTTGAACTCTCGTAATCAATATATCATACACACCACTTTTCTCTATTAATGCATTAATAAATTACTAGGTTTAATCAACAATGTCGACCATGTAAGAAAAAACAATAAGCAATATTCAATTTTCACTGAAAAAATTACATATTCATTCTATGTACACTTGTTTTTTCAAGCACACCTAGGATTAAACCCGGGACCACCGTAGTAAAAATAAGTTCCCCACTCATTACTAGACGAACTCTTAATGTCGTAACATTCCGTGTTCTCGGCCAATATCTTGACATCATGCACCGGTACGAGACTGTTATCTGAATCAACTATCTCCAAGTTCCGGAAGTAACTTGCTTTCCCAAACCCTTCGTCAGGAAAATGACCAGAGCCCATTTGGGTTGTCGTGTGCCGGCCTGAAGCACGTGTGTTCACAACCTCACCGCCCCATTCCACGGTGGTTGCGTGGTCGGCTAAGTGTGTGAACAGCTCTGCTGGCCAATACCCAACCAACGTCTTGTCTCCTAAACCCATCCACCAATTCCCCATTTTTGGATCCTGCATGCAATTGCAATTGAAAGTTTCATTTAAACGTGTTTTCTGGAATATATCCACTAATTTATAAGACTTTACGTTTATATATAAAAGTTAATATAGCAGACAAATAAATAGAGACGAACCTTCCAAATGAGAATGGTTATGTCAAATTGGTTTCCACTGAAAGTCGAGAGAGGAGAAATGGCGGCTCCAATAGCAATCTTGTTATTTGTTTGGATAAATCCAGAGCATAGAAGATTGTAACATCCTGTTGCTTGATATGAATCACTCTAAAACAATTAAAAAAATTATTATTGATTTAGGATAATTAACTATGCTCAAGGTAAAACAAAATGCTTAATCAAGTTATTGCCCAAGCAATGATCATATACCAATTTTATCATCCAGATTTAATGATTTGGAGAGTACTACAGGAATTGGACTGGTATATATCAATCGAATTAATAATAAGCTATTAATGCAAATAGTAAATGCTCTTCACCTAACATTATCATCATGACTCTGCTCTACCACCCATTAACTTCAATATGATCAATACTACACACTAAAAGTACCTATAAGAATAAGAATTAATGTTACAAATAAAATTTACTTTCAACCGTAAACTTTTGGCGTAATTTACAGTTCCAATTCACCCTATCATAATCTTCATGCACAGTGTCACTGACTTTCTAGATGATAACTATTCCAGAAAAGGGAATGTATATACAAAGATAAAGTACTATATTGGAACTGTTCTTTCAAAGTAATATATATGGTAGTTCTTTTTTTTTTGTTCACATATATATGGTAGTTCTGAAGATACAATCTATATACTATAACTAGACACTGAACTACACATGGAAACTACTCCAATGTCACATGAATGTCCTAAAAGCAACACATTAGCTAAAGTCAATCCTCAAGGATATTCAGTATATAACCCCTAGTAAGTTTTAGACTTTAACATTTTTACCAAAAAAATTACCTTTTTAGACTCTTGATTTAAAGCAAACTGATATGAAAGTGCAACCAGATTATTTGTTGCATCAAAACACAAAAGAGTGGACGAGGAGAAAGCAACAAGCATACCGTCCAATAAGTGAACAATCTTGGTCTGTTGTCACCATACAGCTCCGGACTGACCTGACTAGTATAACAATCAAAGCTTTAGACATATACTACTGCACACAGTCATTAAGTAAATAAACATCTCATGAAAGGTTGAAGTAGTAAAAGACAGTACCTGCCAGCCAGCTTCGATGCTATTGAGATCAGGACCGACGAAAGATCCGGACAGAATCCAAATTTGTGAGAGACTGAACTCATTCACTTGTTCAATCTTTGGGTCCCACACATTTATAGTAGCTTTTGCTCCGTATATCTCCGACGATGTTTCCGTATAAGCGATCGCATGCTATCATTCGCCACCACCACCATTAAAAACTTTAGTACTAGTCTACTATCATTTTAAAATATTTACTAGAATGACAATTTCAATACAATTTACATTTACTTTCATCTCTGTATTAATTTCAAAATATATTGATCTTCTAAATAAATTTATTTATCTAAAATATTTTTTTTTATGTTTTATAACAAGTATCATTCTAATTTTTTTTTCACAAAAATTGTCACTTTATAGTTTTATTGCAAATTTTATTTACTTTCACCTGAAAATTAATTGTAAACTTTATTAATTTTATAAATAGTTTTATTTATCTCAAATAGTATTGGTCAAATATATGTAATTAATAATAAATTAAATATTAATAACTTTCTTAATCTGTATGAAAAATATCAAAGTTAAAAAAATTTATAAAACAAAAGAGTACTAATTAAATAGATGATATTAATAAAAACACAAATACATTTTAATCTATTTTTTTAATATATGCAAAAAAAAAAAATCTAAGTAACACTTTTTATCATTTGTCTGATAGAGGAGTATATAAAATTTAAGATTTAACTTCTATAAATCATATTTACAATCCCAATATATGCGAATGAAAAACCGTGCGTTTACATATACTTTTATAGATAGTTGTATCATTCAAGAATTATTATAACGAGACCAGATCTTAAAATCCATTGAATGCTTATGTTTTGTGTATTTTTATGACTTTAATTATTGAGACTGACATTGGAAGCTGTTATATGGGTCGATAATTAAATGATTACACAGACAATCCACACTAACTTTGCTATCGTGTAATATTATTGGTATCAACAAAGTATGTAAATGCTAACACTATTCATTTTCAAGCAAAATATTTAATCAGCAAGCGAAAATATTGTTGGATCCAAGGGAAGTGAGAAGAGAAATTTATGATCTAGTGTACCTCATGTCCATTAGTTCCAAGGGCATCAGGCTTTTCTGTCCGTTGATCCAGGTGAATACTTCGTCTCTTTTTCCCAAAGTCAAAGAGAGACTTGGCTCTGAGCACATCGTCCATTGTGTTGCGTCGTATGGGAACAGTTCCCTTGGGGCACCTCGTGCCGTTCACGTGCCACATTTGCCATGCACCTTCCAGTACACTCGCTGCTTCTTTAACATCATCACTTCTCTCTTTTCCCACCATCTTCGGCATTGTCCTCGGTGTTTTCTGCGTTATTTCTCATTGTTAAGTTCTCATCAACAAGAAAGCTTTATTACTATCATCAACCGACTCAATTTGTTGTATAACTAGAAAAAATATACACAATGATTTCAATCTTAACAGCATCACTATAATATTTTTTTTTTACAAAATTTGCATGATTTTCTAATTTAATTTGACCTATATACATGGCCTGCCCTCAGATTTTTGGTGGCTGAAGACAATTTCATAAAGAATATAATATTTAAGGGGCCTAAATTTTTTTTTTAGAAATTTGGGAATGTTCATCTTGAGACGAATGTTTCAATCCCAATATATGCGAATGTAAAGTATGTGTATATTTCCATACAGATTTATAATTAATTTTGTGATGCTCATAAGAAATATGTTAAAAAGTAAAATTTTCTAGTTGCGTGGCTAGAAATCAGAATTACCTGAATCTTGTGATGCTTTAAGAGTGGATGATCCAAAGCTGGTTGCTTTCTTTTGGGTACACAATCTATCACATCGCCGTCTTGGCTCTGTAAATTATTATTTTACAACGACAAAAGGGTAAACATTTCACAAATATATTACAGAAATCAGCAAATGCATTTGAAACATGTACACACATATATATTACCTGGATGGTCAAGATAGGAGGTTTGTTGATCCTGTTCAAGTGTTTTTGGATCCTCTCAACTCTTAAGCTGCTGACTTGTCTATGTTGTTTGGTGTAGTTAACGGCAGAGACATGCGTAACCTTTTTGCTCAAGAGACTTACAAAAACAAGGAAGATTAGAAGAAGACTTCTCTTGGATGCAAGAACAATAACCTCCATCGATGTATCTTTGAATGTATCACATTCAGTGTCCAGAGAGCGGAAAATGAAAAAAAATGGAAACTGAAAGGAAGACAGAATTTTATAAAGTTAAGATAAGAGGAAGACCATTCCAAGAAAGATTTACGATAGCTAGTCCAAAATATGTAAATGTAAAGTATGTGTATATAAATGTGTATGTGTGTTATAAATGGGGAAGAAGAGAAGTGGGTGAAGAGATATTATGAAGTGTAAATATGGAAATGGAAGAGAAGAAGCGAAAGCAATGAAGTTTACGAGAAGAAGATCAAATCAGGATTCATCATTGCTCTGCATCGGTTTCATTTTTATATATAGACAGATTTAGTTATATTGTCTTTTCTTTCTTGTTGATAGAGAAACAAGAAAAGGAGAAATATTCATTTTATACATGTGTGTGTGATAGAGTAAAGCAATACTATTGATTATAATAAATTTAAGAGAAATAAATGAAAGAGAAGCAAAGGAGACTATAAATACAATAGAGAGACCTACCCAACCAACTAAACCTTTCTTCCCTTTTATGACACTCCTTCAATGTTTTCATCTGTCACTCTTTCTTTTTCTTCATTTTCAAACATATAGAGTATGCATTTTGTTCGTATTTGGACGCGATATAGTATAACTTGATACCCAAAACTGATTATCTCTGTATATACTAAAAATGAACAAGTTTGTTTTGGCTTAGTTTTGTTTGGAACTATTGATACCAGCAAGTCAAAGTAGGATATTTTAATATTGTTGAGTTCACTTTCATCTATCTTATTAAAACAGAAACATTCTGTTGGACCTAACATTTATTTTGTAAGTTTTTAAATTAAATACACCTTTATACTTTATAGTTAAATCTACATTAAATCACTAATGTTCTTTTCTTTATACTACTATCCATGTTTCCAAACAATATACTTATTTCTTTATACTACTATCAATATTTCCAAACAATATATTTTATATACTACTATCAATGTTTCCAAACAATACAATAAGTAATCTTAGTTATTTTATATCCATCATTTTCTCTTTAAAATTTTGTAGAAACGTCATAATTTCATAAATTACAAAATAATAAACTTTAAAATTTGGATTATAAGATTAAAATATTACAATTTCAATCAAATTAGATTACATATCGGTCATCCATGAGTTCAATCGGTTAGTCTCGGGTTTTAGTGACTTTTTAATATGAATATTTTAAAAAACTAAATTGAATTGTTAGATCTCCGGATTAACCGGTATAATCACAATCGGGTTGAATTTAAAAACACTGATTTAAATACAAAAATATTTTAAATACACACCTTTAAAAGTTAACAAAATATTTATTAAGTTATTAGTGAAATTTTTCATCGTAAAATATTCCGCGCTTCCAAAGCGCGGATCAAGATCTAGTTTCATATTAAAACCGATTATATTTATAAACAAATAGCAGTCCTATATGAAATTTGGTTAGTGTCCAATATAGTATTTTACAGATGCATCTGTTAAACAAAACTTACTTTATAATCTTATAAATTATGTATCAGCACATTGCTTCTGTTGCAAATATCTAGTAACTAAAGTTCTAGTGGAAATGCGCGGGACAGATCAAAACTTAATCATATAATTATGATAATAATCTAAGCATCAGTTTGAACGTTTTATATTCAGTAAAAGTTTATGGAGGACCTTTTCAATATCTTTGCTTGAGGGTCTCTCAATTGAGCCAGCCTTTTTTTAGGTACAAGCATCATCTATATTTGGTACTTTTTCCCATGTGGCGTCTTTTAATTGCGTGCCCATACACCTAAGTTTACTGTATATAATTATTTTTGCGTATATATATATGCCTATAATTACACACTCTGAATGCGATGTGTGAACCAATATCAACAGATAATGAACGTACCAACTGATTCAAAGTGATAGTTAATGAAAATTTTGTCATTTTGTTAAATTAGTTACTAGATTTTGATCCGCGCTTTTAAGCGCGGGTTTTTTCTTTGTATATTATTATGTTAGAAAATCGTATTTTATCAAAAAAAAATATTTAGAATTATGTAAATTTTAAATTAATTTTATTTAAGATTTTGTATGTACACTTTCATGTAACTCTTTCTTACACTTGAACATTTTACCGGACCCGAAAAATAAACCGAAGTCGACCATAAAATATAGGTGCAATTGGCTTTAGGACCCTAAAATATAGGTGCCATTGGACCTGCGGTCTGTGTTCGAGTCCGGTTCTACCCGAAAATTATACTTGAATTTTTTTGTGTGTATTTTAGGTATATTTGGGTATTTCAGATAGGTTTTCGGTATTACATATACTTTTGTAAGTTTTGGTTTGTGTTTCGGTTATAATTTCAGGTTTCAGGGGTGAAATTCCAATTTTTAAAAAATATATTTTGGGTACTCGGAAAAAGAATTAGGTATTTTTTTTGTTCCTCGAATCCAATTTCCAGGTAAAATTTTGGATTTTTGGGTATAAATTTGAACATTTTTGGGTATTTGTTTGGGGTTTCAGGTGTTTTTCGTCTTTTGATATGTTTTGGGTTTTCAGATACTTCGATTCTTTTTCTTGTACTAAATACCCAAACTAATATGGATGTACCCAAATATATACATATTTTAATTATGATCCCATCCTAACCTCAACCTGAAAACACCAACCTGAACATGAATTAAAAACTTTCAAATACCTATCTATGTTCAAATGTTTAGGACTCGAAAAACCCATACTTGAAAGGAACCGATCAGCACTGACCCGGAATCCTGAATACCCACTCTCTCGTTTTATTATTTGTGTGCATTTTATTAATTAAAAATACATTTTTTTGGATAGTGAAACTTAAGATTTACTTGACAGATTTTTAGCTAATATAATAGATTTGTAAGGTTTAGTAGTTTTTAAAATTATTTTAAATAACAGATTTATTTATAATTATTTTTAATAAAAATAGTGCAATTTTTTTATTAACAGATGATTTGCTAAAGTGTTTTAATTAAATTTGATTTTGTATTAGAACCATGTAATGTAAGATAACACAGTCTAATATGATGTATGATATATGCTAATTTTTAAATAAGTTTCCAAAATGTATTGATGTTAATAAAGTTAGTGGATTTAAATAGCATATCTATAGTATATTATTTTTATAATATTTTTAACAATATATGATATATCTTTGTTTCTAAAAATAAGTTAAAAATATAAGACTATTCAACTTTTGATTTGTTTTAAATTTAAGATGCCTTTAAATAAAGTATATTTTATAAAACACACGGAAATTATGATTGATTTATCCGAACCCGAAAGACATTTAAGCTGTCTCTATCTATATATCATAATTATAAAGTTAGTTTAATATTTATATAATATTACAAGTAATATTTTAAAATTATAAAATCAATATAATAAGTATATAAGAATATTGAGTAATAAATGATTTTATTTAAAATATTGTATAGTTAGAGAAGATAAAAGCAGAACCAAAAATAATAATATATTTAGTGAGTAGGTGCAACAATTTTTTGTAAGTAAATTTTTAAGATGATTCTTTTTAATAATATAAATAATAATAAAAATTGTGGGTGATCTAGTATAGTTCAAGAAATATATAAAATATGTTGAAACGTTAAGAAATTACTTAATGAATCATGCATATATTGAAATACATATTTATTTATGTGATAGAGTACCATTATAAGTGAACTATGCCTCCTTTGTTAAAATATGCTCAACGGTTGTTCGATGCTTTTTTGTTCATGTCATTGTTTTATGGTTCAACGATTGTGAGTCATATGGTTATCATATTTATTTGTTCATTTTTTGGTTTTTACGTGGGTGATGAATTAGCGTTGATTTCAAACTTAATTATGATATAGCTATAACATTAAAGAGTGATGCTGTAAAAAAAAACATTAAAAAGTGGTTGTCGATATAAGTTAGTAAGGGTCCCACCATATATGTTTCCAAAATCTACCGATTGGAAAAAGATTCTAGTTCAACTGATTATATATTTCTGATCTTTAATTAACTAAAGTAATATAAAATAATACATATTTAGTTAATAGGTCCAACAACCTTGTATAAGTAGATTTTTTAAGAATGCTTCTGTTTTAATAGTATTGATTGATATTCCCTTTTGGCTTTGTGCAACCTAATACTACTATTTAATCTCGTTGACCATAACATACATGTTAACATAATACCCATTTCATTCAACTATAAATGTATGTATAAAATCGTTATACATTATTGTATAGTCTTCATATATACATAAAAGGTCGAAGTCAATATTAAAAGTCACACAGTGGTTTTATTATAGTGGTCCATGGCAGATCTAGTCAAATTTATAGGTATATCAACTAGGTCAATATATATATCCGGTTCTAGCTTACCCGAACTCGGTAGAAAATGTTATCAATTTCAAGTTCATCTGATATTTTGGGTTAAGGATCATGTTTTTTTTTGTGCACAGTTATAAGTCCAACTCCAATAGGACACCAAAAATACCAAATTTAATGTAATTTTAATCCAGTTATTATTATTAATCAGTTCAAATTTATACCTAAACATCAATATATTATATTATTTGTACTTTCAAATTATTTCAATAGTTAAAATATTTTTTATTTTATTTTCAATTAAAAATCACTAAGTGATCAATTTTATATTGTAAAAAATAAAATATCATAGAACATTTATTTTATTTTCAAGTAAGAAATCACCAGATGTTTATCATCATTTATTTTATATTCTAATTATTTTTAATTAAAATATCGATTATAATCTTTATTTAAGTTATATTAATTCAGTAATGAAAATTAATAATATTACATTATTGTAAAATCAGATACAATAGTAAATAATTAAAACTTTATGTAATACTATTAAATTCCTCAAACATTAAAATAACATTTTTTATTTTTATAATAAAGTTAAACTTGTAATACTAACAAATAATTTTTTATTAAAATAAATATTATTTTGGTATGTGCATTTTATAATTAATAGTTTTTAATTTTAATATAATATTTTATATACTTTACACCGAAAATATAAATGTAAATAATTTTATAAAAATAAAATTACAATAATTTAACAATCATAATATCTAATTGCGATAAAATAATAATTATTTTTTTGTCATCTACAAAAAATAATAAATATAAAATTATTAAAACTGAAAAAATGAAATAATATATAATATTACTTTTAGTGTAATATTTGATGTTATGGTACACCACAACACCAAATATTGATGTCATGGTTGGAGAATGCTCTAAGCTTTTTAAATGATCGCCTGAAAATCCATAAGAAAACTTTACATTTTGTTATCTGGATAACTGATTTTGATCCAGTTTTATTAGACCAAGTGGTACAGAGTAAACTTAATTTATATGCATGTGAGCACATTTCTATATTATTTCTGTTTAAAAAATCTTTATATATAATCGGTACCTACGTTTTCGGGGGCAAAAAGTGAGTTAAAAAAATATAATTTAAAAAAAATATTAATTTTAAAAGTGATAATTGTAATTAAAATTAACTTTTTTGTCAAATAAAGTAAAATTTATAGTTAGATTAAATTTAAACTAAATTTCTCATCTTTTGGTGTTTAAAAATATTATTGCAAGATTCTATTTGTTAAACATCATATATCAGGTATTTTTGTTTAATAGTAAAGTTTTCATTATAGTTTCTTAAATATACACAGAAATGTACTTTGGTTGTAATTTCTACTAGGTGGCCGGCCCACACCCTGTGCGGACATGATAAAATTTAAAATATGGATTACATAGTGTGTAGTTTTAGAAGTAACAGATTGACTCGGGATCATCAGGTCACCGTCATTTGGAGAAAGCTCTAGCCATGGAGAAAAGCCGATACTCAATATTTGACATTGGACGAGAGGGAAAAATATTTGGAAAGATGTTAACTCGAGTATGAAGAGGTAGTTATTGTGTGTATGTATAATTGCAAAGTCCCAAAATAATTAGTGTTTTAAGAAGATACTTTCATTAAAACTCCGACTTATAAATAGTGTATAGTTTTAGAAGTAACTGATTTTATATTATCCTCTATAATTAGAATTGTATTGTATGTGTTGTAATATCGGGTTTCAGGTGAATAATAGTATTATACTAAATTGTACTCCCTCCGTTCCTAAAAAAATGATGTTCTAGAGAAAAAATTTGTTTCAAAAAGATTGATGTTTTATATTTTCAATACAATTTTTATAAACTAATAATGAAAAATTGTGAAGTTCAAAAAAAATAATTGGAATTTGTAAAATCTTATTGGTTTAAAAGTATAGGGAATATAAAATTACAGAAAACAATGCATTTATAGCTAAGTTTTAATATGTTTTATTAAAAATCGTGAAAATTCTAAAACATCAGTCTTTTAGAAACAGAGGGAGTAATTAAATTATTTATGTACACATATTAAAAGAAAATATAATAAATTTCAAAATATTATCCATAAGTATTATCCATAAATAAAATTTAATTACATAATCAATAAACGACATAAGTCTGTGAAGTAAAAATTCTCGATAAAGAAAACCAAATCCATTAGACACCTAAAAACAATGTATTAGATTTGGTAAGCTATTGGACCAGATAACATTATCTGATAGATATATAATTATTTCAAAATTTTATTGAACGTAAAATAATATTAAATGACATACCGTCGTAGAAATAGGCGGAAAGCTGGATAATAATCAAATAAAATAGGTTTGGTAACTCATCACTACCCATCTTGCACATCCTTGTAAAAAAATAATTCTAATAGTTTATTTATTAAAACTTTAATATTTGAAAAAGTATATTAAAATTACGTACCCTGACTACGGAATATTTTGAAAAACTTGTTTGTAGACAACATTCAATGTTTTCGTCTGCGGTTTCGATTCTTTACCAGTTATTAGTACCATTACATAAGCCATCTGCAACATCCATGTTACGAAGACACATAATAGGAGCACCCACCTTGAGCTTCAAACAATGTCTAGACACTCCAGCCACTTTAACACTGTTCAAAAACTCCGCAGGATAGGTCACATTTTCTTATATGTCAACATCAGATGGGATAATACTATCCGAGCTAAGGTAAACCTTCTCTTCACCTGAAATTATATGTAAATCCTTTTCTTTAGTGATCTCTTATTGGTAGTGGAACATAAGAATATCAGATTCAACATGTTACCTGGCAACTGCGAAAGCATGTAATCATTAATTTTATCCACTTCATCATTTGTGGGAGTAAGAATGGCTCGATGTCTATACAAATTCTTATCTGTTGAGGTTTGAAAAGCTTGTCCATAAACCTCTTTTGCCATAGTATCAATAGGATCTCCTCCATTATTTTCTATCAGCAAATCAGAAGGGATATCAATCTCAACTTGACCATCGTAAGGCAAAAACGTTTGAGTATGTATCTGGAATCCACGCACTATATTTCTAGCTGGGTATAGTTGTCGTTTTAGTGGACTTACCTGGCTTCAAAATTGTCAACTAAATCCAGTGATGGGTTGAGCATAATATGGGTTGAATTATACCCGCTACATATGGAGTAAGCACCTACAATAGCACGAGCTTATAAACATTTTATGCTCTGAATCATTAAAACAAATATAGTGCCGAAACTATATCTTTCCACTCTTTAATATAACAGAACCTGATAAGACAAATGATCATTGTGGACATGTTTAAAGAGTACACATCAACTTGACATCACTGCATATAATATAAAGTTAGGTTAATCGTATGTTTATTCAAACCTCAGCAAATTGATCAAAGGAAAAACCTAGGTATTGTAAACTTACTTTTGGTCACGTAACTCAATCAATAGCCTCAAATTATCTTTTCCTTTAATGACTTTGTTTTCAAGAGATCCGAAGTTCACTATTTGGCCAATAACATCTACAATATAAAGTTAAGGTGAAATTAAAATCCCAATTAAATCATTGCATACGAAAAAATAAAAAGAAAATTAAGTAATCGTAGGAATTGACTAACCAACCAAACGACTGTTATCAAACTTTCCATCAATAATATCACTGTAATTCACAAGATACTTCTCCGGAACTTCACTTGAGAAGTCATCCGCTGGTCCAACAAAAGTAGTTTGAAAGAATCCAATTTTTAGGGATGCGCGGTGGTTCGATAATCACCCATAGCATCGTACAGTTTGAATAACTGGATGGCCTTCGCATCGCCCTCTTTTAGTTTCCCTTCAAATTGTTTTATGAGCTGTTCACCAACTTGAGCATGAATTCTTGTCCCCTAGACAGTGATGAGACTAAGTTTAATTAGTTGGATTGAAAAAAACTTGCGCAAAACACTTTAGTCTTAAATATAATACCATTATATACTTACTTCTTTATCGGCAAAAAACATTTCGATGGTGTTTTCGGAATCTCTGTTGTAGTTTCTCCATAAACGAAGGATCGTAACTTCAATACGCCATGTATCTTTTCACGGTTTCAATTGCCTGATAAAAGACACTCGATTTTTGGTAGCTTGAACCATTGCCATAACGTTATTAAAATTTTGGTATTTCCCTTCAATCTCTCTTATAATATCTAAGACTTTAGTATTGCTTTTATATATTGACGAGCTTTCCAAATGTTTGAGATCTGCATGCAATATATTTTTTGCATTAATTTGCCGATCTCTTGCGCAAGTTTTCGAATTAGAATATAAGGAAAGTGATTAATATTGTGTGATCAATTTAGAAAGATTATGAAACTGAATACAATGTAATATTAATTTGCAAAATTATTACATTCGCAAGGAATAAGGCATCTTTATATTGTCAAGTCACTAAAATAAATGATGATTTCCTATTCTTGTCTTTCAATTTAAATTGATGGCAATTTTTATTACAAGTATCAATCAAGTTTTGTCTTACAATATACGATTTAATCCATCTTTTAATTAGCATTAAGTTATAAATTATATAAGGTAACTTAGAATATACGATTCAAGTATCTCTTTGGTACTTGTGCAAGTAATGTGACCAAGGGTTCAGAACGATTTATTACAACATTCCTCTTATGGCAAGTTCCCGTAACATTTTGCGCAAGTAATGCTATTTACACTAATACGTTCTTGTTTGCAAGTAATACTATGTTCACACAATCCTATATATTCGTGGGCTAGATCTTGTGATATTTATCTCTGAATTAGGATTTGGTTCGTTTTAAATAAAATGAAGATATATATATTATTTAGAAACAAAGTAGTGTATTTTTAATATATGGTAACCAAATAATTTATTCCAAATGGTCTATAGTTTTAGATTCGTTGTAATATATGGAAGCATAATCCGTTACTTCTAAAGCTATACCTTTTTTCAATCATTTCACATAAAGGCTTGGTACAAAAATTATTTCAATCAAACTAATAATTTAGGCTTGGCATAAATCCTATATAACATTCAAAATAAATATAAAATGTATCCAAAATTTATTTCAATCAATTTAATAATGCGTATTGTCATATCAGAATAGTTATTACCTTTTTACAAAGGAAGGTTACCTTGTTTTTATAGCTTACACTATTAATAAAAATCTCCTTTATTAATTTAAACATACAAAGGAAGGTTATCCTTCTATTGCACTATTCTCTCTCATTTGTTACATATAATAAACAATTATAATCTATTAATAATTTAAATTTTTATTTATGTAAATAAATAAAATTTCGTCATTATAAACATAGAAAGACTAAACTTGTAGTGTCATACATTTTCATCATTATGAACATAGAAATACTAAACTTGTATTGTCATATCAATGTCTTATGCAAGTTTTTTTTTGTAAATAAGGTAATACACTTAATACGAATCTACTAAATTAAATACAATTCATAACATACAAATAACTAAAGAAAGAAAAATATTGTGCAAGGTATGTATAATTAAAATAAGATAAGTCATTAAAACGAAATGTATATTCTCAATAAGGAAACATTATAAACACTTCTCTTTCTCTATATTAAATTTTATTTCTTTTTTATATTGAAATAAAATATTTAAATCATTTTAAATTTTCAAATATTTTAAATTTCACCTAAATTTTAAATAATATTTTTGGTGGCTAAACATATATTATTTAGTAATACTTAGAATTCTGAAATAGCCTTTATTTAGTACTTAGTGAACGTTTTGATTTATTACTAATTTTAACATGTTTTAGTATAATATAAATTATAAAATAAAATAAAATCTATGTGTGTGCTATTCTTACCAGGATAAGAAATCACATTTTTATATATTTATGAAAATATGAAAAGAAAAAGACACCAATGTTTAATCAAAATATATGTGTATATATGTGTATGTTTTCTCGATTCACATTTTTAACATATTTTAGACTAAACTTGTATTGTCATACATTTTCATATAATAAACTCGGATGATAAATTGTATTCTCGATTCATGAGATTTCTTAACATATATAAAAGAACTCGGATGAGAGTGTTTGGAAGCATAGATTAATTGGTTCTAGGTCAATAACTCTTACCACCCGATTAAAAATAAATCAAAAAGAAATTAGAAAAAAGAACCAATAGAATTATAAGAATTAATCCTAGAAGCTCTATATGAGTGACACCTAAGCAAAAATCACTAAAGTGACTTCTCTTTTTAATGTATAGGGGGATTTATATTGGAACTACTATTGTAAATTATGTGAAATCTTTTAAGAAAGGATAAATTACATAGAAATATTTTAAATAAATATTATGATATAGAAAAAAATTAATATAAAATCGATAAAACTGAAAAATAAAGATTTTTTTTGCTGAAAGGGGTGAGAAAAATAATAAATTATTTTCATGGAACTCATGCATAAAATATATACATAGTTCCAACAAAGACCTCTAAAAACAAGAACTACTCGATTTGTATATAATTAGCATGAATATGGATATTACTGACAATTGTTATCATGAATATGAATATTACAGACGACTGCAGAACACTACAAGAAAACAGACGCATACCGACGAAAGTGGTCGTCGGTTTCAGTTGGTCGGAAAAAAAATTTCGTCGGAAATCGATCAGACCGTCCGACGATTTTCTGACGGATAGCAATGAACTTGATTCTGACGAAGTTCCGACGCAATTCCGATCACTGATTCCCTCGGAAATCCGTCGGCGCCTTCTGATCACCATATTCATCGGAAACTCATGATTCCGACGAAATCCAAAGCATCGGAATATTCCGACGAAAAATGTCGTCGGAAATTCCGACGAAATAAGTTGTCGGTATATTCCGACGAACTATTCCGTCGGAATATTCTGACGACCTATTTCGTCGGAATATACCGACGGAATGTTTCGTCGGAATATACTGACGGAGTGTTTCGTCAGAATATACCGACGGATATCTTTCGTCGGAATTTCTGATTTATATATTTTTATTAATTAATTTAATTTTTATTATTTTTTTAATGTTTTAAATTATTAAAATTAATTTAAACAAAAACTGAAATTAAGAAACTAATAATAATATTATAGAAAATAAGTTTTAATACAAACTGAAAAAAAAATTCAGAAAGTTTTATATTAAAAAACAAAAAAAAACTACTGATCCGGGAACAAACGATCCAACTTCTGCATTATCTCGAGGTTGGTCTTCTTCTGAACCGCCAACTCAGCAAGGATTGTAGCATTCTGCTCCTCCAATGCTCCAATCCGTTGATCCTTGTTTTGTAGCTGCTCTAGAATCAAAGGATCGGCGTATGGGACTTGAGATGAAGAAGTCGGACATGAAGAAGCACGACGGGCCAACCCTACCAAACGACCTTTTTTTTAGGGACCGCCTAGAAAAAATTTAAGTTAGTAAAATATAGTAATAGAAAAAAAAATATAATTAATAAATAAAGTATTAAAAACAAATATAAGAATGAAAACAAAAATTACCTTTTCAACCACCTCATTCATTTGCAGTCGGGACATGTTGTTCGAAGCACCCATAGAATCGTCGTCAGAAAGAGGCTGCTGGGAAGCTAGAAAATCTTTTTTTTGAGATTCCACCATCTCAATGACCTCTCTGATCACCGGGTCCTGAATTTCACCCGTCCCTTTGTTGGTGTACGCCTCCTTAATGACGACGAGATGATCGACGGGATTACCATCGTTTTCTTGAATCTAAAAAAAAAATTGTGTTAGGCAATGCATATAAAAAATTATTTAAGTAACTAGAAAGACAAATAAAAAAAACTTACAAGTTGATCCTCCTTAGAGGACATACTGCAAGCGCCGAGGTTGCGCACATAAATACCTTTCCCGCCACGATCGCTCTTCCGGTTGGCAAAGTTCTGTAGAGACTTCTCTATAGTCTCTTCCTTCTCCTAGTGCTGGATCAATTTGGGTCCACACCGTCCCGCTAAGTAACCGGGGCTATCTCTCATCCAGCCATACTTGCTTCCACTCGTAGATCTGCTTCGTGTAGACGGTCTGGGCTTTGCGGCTGAATGCCTGACGGACTGTTTCCGTCAGGCCGGACTCCCAAGTAAATTCTTGCTACAAAAACACACAATTTAATTAGTAAATATAAAATATAAAAAATTAAAAAATGTTGAAAAAAACTTAATAGTTACCGCGAACTGACGAAACCACAACTCGCGTTCCTCGGCTGGGATCAAGTCCACTTGTCATATCCTGTCTGGAGCATCGAATACATCATCTGGGTGATGCTCCCGCTAATCCCACTGGTCGACTTGTTGAACCTTTAAAAAAATGTTAGATTAAAAGGAAAAAAAATAATCGTACAAATGAAATAAAAATACTAACCAAGTCGAGTGTCCCATTCGTGGGTAGCGTTCGAGAACCGAGAGATGCTCTCGACCTGGTTGTTGAACCAATATTTCAACTGGCATGACCCCCGGGTCATGTGGAGCGGCTGCAGAAGCTGGAGCAGGAACCGGAGCGGGAGCGGGAACCGGAGCGGGAGCCGGAGCAACAGGAACCGAGTTTTGTTCGTGAGACGACGAACCCGATGCACGGGAACTGCTCATCGAACTAGCTCGGCCACGGGGTGCGGAACGACGAGGTGGGGCACGCCGACGAGCACTCGAATCATCAGACCTAGAAAATAAAATTAATATATTAGTCAAAACATATATATATATATAAAATTAAAATTCTTTTTTATCTATAAAAAAAATAAAAATGGTTTTATGAATACATAAAATTAATTAAAAATCGTTTTTATCTATGTAAAAATATTAAAAATAGTTTTTATCTACATAAAATTAATTAAAAATCGTTTTTATCTATATAAAATATTAAAAATAGTTTTTATATACATAAAAATAATTAAAAATCGTTTTTATCTATATAAAATATTAAAAATAGTTTTTATCTATATAAAAATAATTAAAAATCGTTTTTATCTATATAAAATATTAAAAAAAGTTTTTATCTTCATAAAAATATTTTATCTCCATAAAAACGTTTTTATAAACTTTTATAAATATAGAAAAAAGTTGTTAGATATATAAAAAATAGGAAAAACGATTTTAAAAAATCAACAAATCCAATATATAAACCAAAAAAAAAACAACAAATCCTAAAATCTAACACCCTAAATCCTAAACTATCCATTCAATCTCGAACATGCAAATCAATCAAACTTCAAATCCTAAAATCTAACATCCTAAACTCTAAAGAAATGAAAAAGATAGAGATTGAGATGATACTTACATGGTGGGATGGATTCACGGAGATGGGGACGCCGGTGGGATGGATTCACGGAGGTGGGGACGCCGGATTCGCGGTGAGAATCGCTGGAGAAGAGAGAGAAAACAGAGAGGATTTAGAGAGAGAGGCGAAAATGGTGAAGAAGGAAGAAGGATTGATTTTTATTTAAAAGGAACCGACGGACACACAGGTCCGTCGGTATGTCGTCGGAATATGAATAAAATATTAAATGCGCGGTTTAATGAAATTTTCACGCGGTCCACTCGAAATTTTCACGCGGTTTGTATTTTCGGAAAACTAATAAACCGACGGAATTCCGACGAATAGAGTTTCGTCGGAATGGGGCAGGTCGTCGGAATTCCATCAGTACATTCTGACCGAATTCCGACGACTTGGGGTTTAGGGTTTAAAAACAAGTTTCCTTACTGATCAAATCCAAAATTTTGATAATAGATAGACTATTTAAAAAGATTAACTATAATAAGGTTTTCAAATCCAATTTTTACACACAATTGTGTTTTGTAGTGTAAGTTAATATGAATGAAAGTATATGAGTATTAAGATGAGATGTTATGAAAACAATGATATACATATATAAATATTTAAATAACTTGTAAAACTCGAACGGTTGATATGTAATATTATATTAAACATCTAATATGTGTTATTAAAGTAGTTTCGGTATCCAAATATAGATATATTATGATTTAAACATTTTAAATATTCAGGTCATCGGAATTCCGTCAGAGTGTTCCGATGGAATTCCGACGGATTTTATTAAATCCGACGAACATCTAAACCCTGAATTAACCACGGTTCGTCGGAATTTCATCAGAATATTCCGATGGAATACTGACGGATTTTGTTAATTAAAAACAAACTAATCATACAACTAATAAAAAATAAGTCCTAATCATAATCTTCAGAATCTGTAGAATCTTCGTCAAACTCGCCAATCTCAGCTTCTGGCTCCGAGTGTACAACATCATCAAGTCCAAAATCGGTAAAATTCTCAACGAGTTCAACCTCTGCCAAATCTTCAACTGGACTCATGTTGCTGGTAGAGTTTGGTTGTAATGGATCATTATCAGAAGGTCCGTTTACTCGTCCTCTTGGGTTGATTTGCGTCACCGTGATCCATGGATCGTCTCGGTACGTAACCCGAGGATAACTGATGTAGCACACCTACCAATTTTACAAGGTATTAATAATAATATATAAACCGTTAATTATATTTTTGAATATTAAATTGACATACCTGATCAGCTTGCGAAGCAAGAATGAAAGGATCATGATATTGAAGTTTCCTCCGCGAATGAATCGAAGTAACACCAAACGCATCAGTCTTCACCCCTCGATCTGGGGTGGTGTCATACCAATCACAATAGAATACTACACACTGCAGTCCAACCATACCAGTATCCTGGATTTCCAATATTTCTTGTATGTTGCCGTAGTAGACATCGTCACCGGAAGAAGACGAAACAACTTCATCATAAGTTGTCCTAGAATGACCTTTTTTTGCAAAGGCATATCCTCGTGTACAATATTTTGGATATGATTTGACCACATAGTTTGGTCCCCGCACAAACTTGCATATCCAATCATCGAACACAAAACCTCTGGCCAAACCATCAGTCACCTATAAAATAAAATATATATATGAGTGAAATGTTTATTATTTTATACTAAATATAAATGAGTAAAATGTTAATTATTTCATATATGTTATGACTCACATAATTAAGAAGTCATGCAGCAAATCCGTTATGTCTGATTTGTTGAAGCTCCTCTTCTGTGTCATGTCTGTAAGTCATATGCAACTATGCCATATAAACACTATATAAAAAGATATTATTCATATGAAATAAAACTTATTGAAAATTAATATAACAATTTAAATGAAAAAATATTTTTACCTCTCATATTATAGAACATCTTCACAGTTGGTAAGCAAATATGTTTGCAAATGAGCGTGCTCAATCTCTGTCAGTCTCTGCTTCGTGGGTTTTCCACTTAGTCGTCCTATTTCGCTGAACATGCTTGGGACAGTAACATGATACGTTGCTTTCTCTCCTCTGTCATCATGTCGAGCAGGTCTTTGGTTTTTGTATGCACTTCTGATGGAAAGTAGTTTTCAGCAAAGTTTGAAGTTTCTTCATTGATCACCTGTGCAATTATAGATCCTTCCACCTTACTTAAATTTTTGATCTTCTTCTTCAGATGATGCATATAACGCTCAAAAAGATACATCAATCGGTACTGCACAAGACCACCAAGCTCCAATTCTCTTGCGAGATGAATAGCAAGATGTTCCATTACATCAAAGAATGATGGAGGAAATATCTTCTCGAGGTTGCAAAGACTAACGGGTACGTTTTCCTTCAAAGTACTAATACACTACTCAGTCACTACCTCTGGTGCATAAATCGCGGAAGAAAACACTTATCCCTGCAACTGCTTCATGAACATTACGTGGTAATAATGAGGAAAAAGCAAACGGAAGGAGCCGCTGCATAATCACATGACAATCGTGACTCTTCAAGCCAGTAAACTTTCCTTCGCTTCTATCAACGCAATTACCCAAATTTGATGCATAACCGTCTGGAAATTTCACTTTATCTGTAATCCAATCAAAGAACGCTTCTTTTCCAGCACCATCCAGCCGATAAATGGGAAAAGGTGCCGTACCGTTCTCATCAACGTGAAGTTCAGAACGATCACAGATATCGACTAAATCCAACCTTGACTTCAGATTATCCTTCGTTTTACCTTGGATGTTGAGGATTGTGTTTATCAGATTGTCGAAAAAGTTCTTCTCAATATGCATGACATCTAAGTTGTGCCGCAATAGATGACTCTCCCAATATGGCAGATCCCAGAAAATACTCTTTTTGTGCCAGTTATGTAGCTCTCCAACAGCATCGACTGAAAAGTTTTCATGTCCACCTACGTCTGGCGTCCTTTGTGCACCAAAATCCCTAAACTGTGTCGCCAAATCTTTCCCACTTTCCGTAGGTGGATCATCAAACACCTGCTAGTTCTTCGTAAACAAAGTCTTACTCCTACGATATGGATGATCAGGTGGTAGAAATCTTCTGTGACAATCAAACCAACATGTTTTCCTTCCGTGCTTTAGTTGGAAAGCATATGTGCTATCTTGACAATATGGACATGAAAGCCTGCCATGTTTTGTCCATCCGGATAACATACCATATGCTGGAAAGTCACTTATTGTCCACATAAGTACTGCCCGCATATGAAAGTTTTCTCTGCACGAAACATCGTATGTCTCAGCACCAACCGCCCATAGTTGTTGTAACTCATATATTAGTGGTTGAAGAAACACATCTAGTGATCTCTTAGGATGAGCTGGCCCGGGGACGAGAATGGAGAGGAACAAAAACTCTCGTCGCATGCATAAATTTGGCGGCAAGTTGTATGGTGTCACAATCACCGGCCATAGAGAATATTGTCTTCCATGCTTTCCAAATGGGCTGAAACCATCAGTGCATAATCCCAGATAAACATTTCTTCTCTGTTCAGCAAATTCTGGATATGTTGATTGGAAATGTTTCCAAGCCTTCGCATCTGAAGGATGTCTAATCTCACCATTTGTAGAATGCTCTGCATGCCATCTCATTGTCTTCGCCGTGCGCTCACACTGATACAACCTCTTCAATCTTTCCGTCAAAGGCAAATATCACATTCTTTTGAATGGTACCGGAACTCTTCCCCTCGTTTCCTGATAACGAGGTTTCCAACAAAATTTGCATTTATCCTGATCCTTATCCGCTCCCCAGTAGATCATGCAGTTGTCGATACATACATCTATCACTTCGTACGGTAATCGAAGACCCGCAACAAGTTTCTGAACCTCGTAGTATGAACCCGGTGCAAGATTATCCTCTGGCAGAACACCTTTAACATAATCAGCTATCGCATCTACGCATTCTTCAGCCAAATTATAATCTGTCTTAATACCCATCAATCTACTTGCAGATTATAAAGGTGAATGACATCTCTACAACCTTTATACAACGGTTGTTTTTCTACATCCAACATGTCAAAAAATCTCCCCGATTCGAGATTTGTTTCTTCCCCTCTATAATGATCATATACCATCTGCTCAGTACCTACACCATAATCTACATCCATTCTCGGTTCTTCTAACCAACCATAAGACTGAGGTTGTTCGCTAACAGGCTGATGTTCGCTACTACTACCATATTCCAAACCAGTTTCCCCATAAAGATACCAAACTTTATAATTCCGTGCAAACCATTTTCTATACAAATGTTTCCAAACTTCCCATTCTTTTATAATTCTATTGTTATTACAAGTAGATCAGGAACATCTTACCATACCAGTATTTGCATCCGGGTGCTGTTGAACAAGCTTTATGAATTCTCCAATACCTCGAACGTATTCTTCTGTAAGCAAATTGGTGTTGGGATCCAAATAAGGTCTATCCATCCACGAACGAAAATAATCTCCAGAAGACATGATTTTTTCGAATTTCTTATGATAAGAGAGAATGAAGAGAGAATGAGGAGTGAATGAGATGAATGAGGAGAGGTTGCATTTATAGGTAAATGCTTACGGCAATTCGACGCCATTCCGACGTAATTCCGACAACTTTTAAAAAATACGTCGTAATTCCGTCTGTTTTTTTTAAATGTCTAACGGCTATAAACGGGCATATTCTTTTTTGCCAACGGTCGAGACCTTCCGTCGGAACGGCGTCGGTATTTTCCGACAGAATTCCGACGACCGTAACGGTTATAATTTTTGTCGGGTTTTTGTCGGAATTGTCGTCGGAATATACCGACGACCTGTTTTCGGCGGAATTTTGTCGGACTTTTCTGACGAAATACCGACGAACCCCTGTTTTGGGTTTTGTCGGTTTGTCGTCGGAATGTGGTCAGAATAGTCCGACGACTTTACTTTCCGTCGGAGTGATCGTCAGAATTTCCCTGTTTTTCTTGTAGTGGAAGAAGAGGAAAAAGTTCATATTTATATTATCACTCACATAAAAGAAGTTTTTCAGCTGCATGCGTTTCAAAGATAATTATATATTGAAAACGTCACTCACTCTGAAATTTTAGGTTTTTCATTGACATACGAGTTTATCGGTTCCAAGAAGTAGGGGAGTAGAAGAAAACAAGTGTCGCAGTTTCAACGATCTGAGTGACACTCACTTGCCTCTAACTATCTCACACATGTTCCTTTTTTTTGTTACCACCACACTTATTCTTCCTTGTGCATATTAAGCATAAGACAGATAATGTAGTAAAATTACAATGAGGTTTGTATTTATAACGAACTCATAATAACACAAAGTGTCCGATTTGCCCGACTAAATGCAACTTTCTCTTAAAAACATTTTTTTTTTGGTGTAAACGACTAATTTGTTATGTAAGATGGCAGATATAACCGATTCAATCCTTATTTGTACGTTATTTTACAAAGGACAGATCAATAATTTAACTCTTAACATCAACTATGCATTAGACTGCTTTGCTAATTGTATGGTTAACATACAAACCCCAAAGTAAACAAAGGAAAACTAAAAAGCTTTACAGCATCATTATCCTAGAAATCCCTTAAGGATCTCTTAATTAATTTTTAATATTGTTTAAGTAGTAAATTTGGTTAAGAGATTCAGTTAGGAACTTTACACTTTTATGTTTTCCATTGCAAGTCTTTTTATTTAAGGACTCTTTAAAAAAATATTTTTATTAAAAATAAAGTTTCTTTAATTAAATAAACATAGTAAAAGATAATATTTGAAACATATATTTTAAAATAAAAACATGAAAATAAAGATTAGTAAAATAAACGAGAATTATTTGAAAGAAACATCCGAGCTCAGTTGTTGTAGTCATCACGTCCAAATTTACGTCAAATATGTCCAACCAAATCATATTTCAGTTGTTGATGCATTTGTCTATCATGAATTCTTGTTCGAACACCCATCATATTTGCGATATTTGTAGGATATCTGTAGAATACGTGAGATCGACATGTGAACTTTCGTTGTCCTCTCCTTGTTGAAACTCCGAAACATCAAATTGAGCGTATCCATCTTGTTCGTCTTCTACTATCATATTATGGAGTATGATACATGCTCTCATAATCTTCCCAGTTTTGACTTTATCCCAAAACAGTGCTGGATTTTTAACAATGACAAAGCGAGCATGCAAGACTCCAAAAACACGCTCGACCTCTTTTCAGACAGTTTCTTGACGTTGAGCAAATAAAACTGCTTTTGATCCTTGTGATATAGGAATAGATTGGATAAAAGTTACCAATTTCAGATAAATACCATCGAGATAGTAAGGTATATGATACTCTCTTACATTGACAGAGAAAGTGACTTTCAGAACTTGACATTTTATTATATCATCAAAAACAGGTGAACAATCAAGAACATTGATATATATCATTTAACGTACCTGGAGGTCCAAAGAAATGCATGACATATCCAGAGATCGTTTGAAGCAACCGCTTCTAAAATGATTGTTGGTTTACCTTAATCACGAATATATTTCCCTTTCCAAGCAGTGAGACAATTCTTCCACTCCCAATGCATAAATCGATGCTTCCTATCATCCCGGGAAATCCATGGTGCTTTCCAACATTAAGTAGACATTGAAGATCAGCGGTGTTGGTCTTCTTAGGTACTCATTGCCGAACAAATATATTATTCCTTCCACAAAATTTTGCACACATAACCGATAGACCGACTCGAACCGAATAAACAAAAAAGAAAAAGGAAAAGTTGTGATCAGAACAAGTAGAACAATAATCAATCACATGCATAATGAAACAATAGAAGAACCGGATTACCTTTCGATTTGAGGAGAACCACCGAGGAAAAGCTCTGTAGCCGTTATGGAGACCCATCGAGAGAGAGGTCGCCGACGAGAACAGATTCAAGTTTGATCGCGTTCAACGCGTAACCGAAGCTCCACCCTCTCATTTGTTGATACATGTCCACTAAGATGCGTTTCTTCGTCCACTAAGATGCGTTTCTTCGTGACCTTCACTAAAAGCTGTGTTTTCCACTTTCCTTTTTTTAATTGTAATTATCTAAGAAACTTAACTAAGCTACTGCGATAATGATGTTCTTAGAGTTCATAGTTTTTAATTGAGAAACAGAGTTAAAGATTTTGTTATATTGTATAATGATCAGTACATTTTATACGCAATGCCATATGTCACAGTGCAACATAAACAATTGCCCTCGATCCATGAGTCCAAAATCTTCTTAGTGTTATTTTAATTAAAAAGATCCATTTGGTTTTACTATTTTTTCTATTTCATAATAATTATTACTTTAATTTTTTTCTTATTTTAGAATAAATGTCATTTTTCATTTCAATGCAATTTTTCATACATGATTTCTTTCTTACCATTTTAACTAACCAATTAATGTTTATTTAAATAATTATAAATTTAACAAAAGTACATTAGCATGTTTTATCACTTTTTTTTTAATTTATGTGAAATGTGTCTCAGTGACACTTATTATAAAACGTAGTGAATATAAATTAGTTGCTGGAATTATAATAAAATGGTCCATAGTTAACTAAACATAATTTAAATACAATGAGAAAAAGTCACCTTTCACTTTTTTTAATTTTCCATTAATAAAATCTAATATACACTCAAATTCCATCTTTTTAAAAAATTCTTTGAATGCCATTCTTTAATTTAACGAAGTCTAATAAATAAAAGTTGAGAAATTTTTTTATGAAAGGATTTTTATTTTTTATTTTATCTAAGGCCATTAAATTTTTTAAGACGGTCCTGATAAGTCAAATATGGAATGGATCTTTTCCATCGTCGAATGTAGCAAAATTTAGCTAGGGAGTCTTTCAAGAAACTGATGTTTTTAATTGTCAACAATGAAAATATATGACTTGTCATATGTAAAAAAAAAAAGAATAGAGGATTAAATAAGTAGTGGTAGAAAAATAGGTACTTCGAGCCGAAGCACATAAAGAATGGTTAAGCCATGTGTTCCTAGTCGTTTGCCAGGGCGTACACTATTTCAACACGTGACCGTACAAGCCTGTACGTACGTATAGAGTTATATATGCTTTGTCCTTGTTTTCTGTTGATTTTATCAAAACTGTTAAACCTATCCCAAAACAGTGGTCTAGGAGTCGCTTTCGTGTAACACAGACATTAAATAAACAAAACGAGACACCTTATTAGTATACATATATACACACGTAGACACTCATGCACATGCCACGAAAGAATACGTACACTCTTGACGTGTCCATGAATATATATAAACGTATTCTTCAATTCTCCATCACTCTTTATATATCTACTCGTTACTAATTATCTAAACTATTATGAAACAAAAAGAAACATCCAACTCTCACAGAACACAACAATGGAAAAACAGCAACCTCCGGCCAAGAAACGAAACATGGGAAGATCAAGAAAAGGTTGTATGAAAGGTAAAGGTGGTCCAGAGAACTCTACTTGTACTTTTCGTGGAGTTAGGCAACGCACTTGGGGTAAATGGGTCGCTGAGATTCGTGAGCCTAACCATGGCACTCGCCTCTGGCTCGGTACTTTCAATACCTCAGTAGAAGCCGCCGTGGCTTACGATGAAGCCGCTAAGAAGCTTTACGGGCATGAAGCTAAACTCAACTTGTTGCACCCACAACAACAACAACAAAAGCAAGGTGTAAATAGAGACTTGTCTTTCTCGAGCCACGGGTCCAGTTCTTGGGATTATAAGCTAGATGGGGTTCATGGGTTGGACTTTGGTCTTGGCTCATCTAATGGGTCACGAGGTTCGTGGTCGGGGAGTCTAAGTTTTATACAAGATGGTAAAACTACAAGTGAGTCGAGTGTTTCTTGGTTATTACCAAAACGAAGTGACTCAGAAGATCAAGAAAGCGTTAATGCTGCGAGTGGTTTGACATTTTCGACGAAGTTGAAGCAGAAGAACTTGATGATGACTCCTGATTATGGTTTATCAAATGGAGTTGGTTATAGATTTCTTTTGGGCCAAGAAACGAATATGGAATATGACATGTCATCATCTTGGGGCTCGTCGGACAATAAGGAAAGTATCTTAGTTCCTAGTGTTGGCGGCGGAAAAGCGATGCTTAGGCCGGAGGTGGAGGACGGGACAGGGTATTTAGAGATGGATGATCTTTTGGAGATTGATGATTTGGGTTTGTTGATAGGAAAAAATGGAGACTTCAAGAGTTGGTGTTGTGATGAGTTTCAACATCCATGGAATTGGTTCCTAGAGTGAGTTTTATATATACTATCATTGTTATTATTTATCATAAATATCTTTATAGTTCGATATAAAAGATTAATTAATTTGTTACATATATATTCACATCAATCGTCATGGGACGTTCTTCTCTTCTTGCATGTAGTCCTGTGTGTATAAATAGGTTTGAGGATGTTTTGAGTTCCCCTAAACGATATGTAATGGAAAAATATATTTGAAATGTATATTCTCTATGGAACCTGATAGACTAAGTGTTACAATGTTCTTTTTATTACTATAATAATCTCAGTCTTAATATTGTTCAAAGCTATATATACAATCAGTGCATTGCAATCTTCTATTATTATTAACCATCATGTGTAATCCTTTGATCCATGCTATTAAAAGAAGCATAAAAACAGGCCATTGCCTTGGCTTCAGTTATCAATTTCACTTACATCCACTTCTACATAAACCATTGAATCAATATAAGAAGATTATGAGGAGATGAGGAGATGAGGAGATGAGCATATGTTATATGATTTGTACATCAACACACTGATTCAAGCACATCTCTGCTTGTTGACGCAGTTTTTTTCCCTTTTAATCTTTTCACGTAGTTGTGCATCACTTGAACTCATCAGAGTGGTGTAAACTTCTCGTAGAAAAGAGAAACTTGTGTGTTTACCTCTTTTTCACTCTTACTCGTATATAGCCATAAGCATTATCTCGTGTACAACTCGTTAAAGCTTTATAGCTAATTAAATTATTATCTACTTAGAGGATTCGTGTGTCAGGGATACCAAAGAATATTGAACTCGAACAAAACTGTACTTCACCCTCTGGTGATTCATGTATCACAGTATTAGAACTCGTGTCTGACTATTTCCTCCGGTTTACAGACCAACACATGGATTAATATCGCAAATCCCCAAGACACGTCACAGACTTGAAACTTGCAATGTATCAATCACCATTCACATCCACACCATCATCATCATGATGGTCATCATCGGATAAAATATCAGTTGTGGGATCTTCCCTATCATGTTCACAGCCAGTATCTTCTACCATAACCTGAGGCAACTTCAGAGGTTGCTCTGGCGACTCTTTCAAGTATGAATTCATTTGTAGTAACAAGGCTCTTGTCTCTCTTTATGCCTGCGGTTAGGAGCTTCTCAAGCAATATAGGTTGTCTTGTTGTTGTGCAAGATTCTCCATAAGAGTTATTGTCTTGGAACTTTGGTTTTTTACTAAACCTGTCTTTTCCACCATGCCTTATCTTATTATTCTGGAATCTCCCCTTCTTGCCATCCTTGTATTGAGATTTGTCTATTGTTGTCTCCTCTATCTCCATTAACTTGTTCATCTGCACTGGATAAATAATGTAAAGGAACTTCTGCTTCTTCAATACCTATGCCTGCTTTGCTAAAACTTCCCTGTGTTGCTGCAAAGCCAAAAATAAAATTGAAAAGCTAAAAGGTATGGCGAACATGCTAGCTGCAAGAATAATCATGAGTAGACTATGGGAAGATTCTAACAAGCCTAATCATAAGAACGATCACTAATGGTGATTCCTTGCACTATGCTGATCTTAAATGATCATTCTAGCTTCATGACGATTACTTGTTAATTATAATTTTAGCATATTCATATTTCTTCACCATATAGCAGATCACGCAGAGCTCCTTTCACCCTTAGTAAAACATTGCAATAAGATGTCAAAAAAAAAAAAACAAAGGGGAAGACCAAGATAAAAGGTACCTGGCAACGCATTTTTGCTTCCTCGTCAAGGTTGCAGTCTGAAGCATTCTGCAAATAGCTAACTTAGCATTCTTTCTCAGGAGAGAAAATTCCAACAGATGAAAGACAGTAAGAGAGGGATGGCTACTCTAACCTTTTCAGCATTGGACTTAGTTGGATAGTTCTTACGCCGTGCTCCCCGCCATTGCTGAATTTCTTTTGGTGTATAGGTCCAAACATATGGTCTTCTCGTGGGGAAAATAAAAATAAACAAAAGATTAGAATTAGAGACTGGACGCATGAGCTAACAGCTGACATCAACTTGAACAAAATGATAACAAGGGATGTAGTCCAGATAAGAATCAAAACCAATATTAAGATCTGGATCACAATGCTTTATTAGCTTGAATGCAGAAAAGTAAATGGAGGAGATTCAATAAGGTAAATAGCAATATGCTATATATTTAGACCTTAGCTATGTTACCAGCATCATCGAGCTCAGTTGACATCCTTTTATTGTTCCCTGCAATTAAAGTCAGAAATGAAGATATCAAAAACAAATAAAGGAACCACCTTCGACATTCTTAATGTTTCATGAAATTTGAGATAGGGAATACAAAAATAATACGAAGGCACTGTACAACAATACTACTAACTTGAAATAAACAAGATATTTGGAACTAAATAGTCTAAAGATATTCGAAAATTCTATATCTTAAGGCTAACTTTATCAACTAACATTATAACGGTAGGGGGTAACACCATTCTTTTCCGTATTATTAACAATTGGCATTTCCAACGAATACTGAAAGAGCTCCAAGTTTATACCATTTTGACCAGAAGTTATATAATTTCAAAACAGAGATGTGATTTCGATGCGAAAAAGGACTAACCGTTGCCCGTATGATCCTTATTGAGTCCAAACTTTTTCTTTGGATTATCAGCTTGATGGAGCTGAGATCTCTGGAATCTACAATAAAGCAGAATACATATAAAGCATGATTGTAGCAAACTAATAACTGAAAAGTGAGAAAGCAGTAAAAGAACTCACCCTTGACCATTGCCTTGGAGTTTTTGTAAACTTATTTCGAAAATCATTCCCTTTAGAATTGGAACCATTGCTGTTGTTGACATTTCCAACAGAATGCACCTTCAGAAGCCTCAAGTTAATTACCGAGCAAGAAGAATAGATAATAACTCTTAGCTTAAATCTCTGCTTAGTGGAAACGCGAGACGACGGTGAATGAAATCAAATGCAGAAGATGGTTGGTGGAATAAAGTGGTGTTACTTTTGAATCGTGGATTTCGTCGGCTTAAAGCTACGGCGAGTAACACGACTGTTTTGGAGTGACAGAAGACGAAGAAACCTAACTAATTGAACCGCGAAGCAACGGACACGAACAGATAATGCTTTTGACCGGAGTCAAACTGATTGTCCACGTCGCTGTTTGGTCTTGGATATATAGGCAATATCAAATGGGCTATTGGCCTGGGTTAGAGTGCGAAATCACTTGGGCCTAATTATTAAACTCAATGAAACCCAACTGCATGAAGTATAATTTATCCTCCATGAAGTATTGTAAATTGTCTGATGTTCTTTTATTTTTGAAAGAATATTAAATTAATTCAACCACAAAAAAAACTCTATTTTAATGTTCACTCAGAGCTTCAGAACACTAGGATCTTTTTTTTTTGTAAAACTAGGATCTTATATCATTTTTTGGTTAAAAGATCTTTTATCTGATTAAATGAACTAAGTTTCTGGTTAAAAGGACAGTTTATGGTTGTTCTCCCTAAGCTGGCATACCCAAGTCTCATGTGAGTTCTTGTTAACAATAAAAAAGGTTGTTTTGTGTCCCAACGCTTTTTTTCCTTACTTCTTGTGAAACTTTGAGGTGGATATGGGTGGCCTTTAACATATTCACAAGGAAATACATAATGAATTGCGAGACTTAGCCACTAATTTTTGAGTAGTCGTTATTTAATCTATTAAATAGAATAAACAATTGTACCCAAATAATGTATTTATGAAAATTGAAGTAGTCAGCGAAAAAACACGGGCAGAAAGAAGGAAGCCTACTTATGAACTACATATAGATGTACAACAACCACATTATCCTTCTCTTGGTCCACAAATACCTTGGTAATATTATCATACTAGGTTATTTTCCTTTGCTAATGCATAGATAAAAATATTTACAAAATAAATATTTAATAAAATTATTAATATTCTAATTTTAGTTTAATTATTTGTAATTTATATGTATGATATCTAATATATTTGGTTATTATTTGGTTAGATTGAATTTATTTAGTTCTCCACATTTAACCATATTATTTGTGTGTTGAAATAGATTAAAATTTTGATTAAGTTTATTTTTTATGCATTTAGACTTCTGATTTTGGGAATAAAAATTTAGATTGTTTAAATTACTACTTTCAATTCTACTAAAACTAAATTGATAATTATATTTATTTCATTAGTTTAATTCTTCATCTTAAATATTCATATATATACTTTCGTGAAATTATTTTTATTTGTGTATTTTTAAAAATAGTAGAAAAACTAAAATGATGATTACCTATAAAATTTTGAAAACTCCAAATGGATATCAATATTTATAAAATTATAATTATTATTTTTGAAGGTTCTAACTTTATACTTTAGATGTAGAAAATATAAATTTTAAAATATTTTAAATAATCTTAACTATAAAAATCCTTATTGGTTTATGTATTGTTTTTTTCTTTTTTGTCGATGAATTGTATTATTAGGCCTTTATGGTAAAGAGTTCTAAACAATAAGAACCAACAAAATAACATAGAAAATAGATACACCAGTAGGGATCCAAAATAAACTAACACATCTATTTTGCGTATGGATGACTAAAGATAATCTTCATATTAATCCAAAAGCACCACGCTTCATAGTGAGTTGAAAACGATTGTCATTCTCTTTTTATTACTCCAGTAGGAGCTACCGAGATAAGACAACTCTCTATTTTGCTCTATTAGTAGAGTCAAGGAGATTACCGTTCCATAGAACTTCATGCTGTCTTTCGAAGTAACCATAGTTTGCAGCAAGAAATCCATCACCATCGAATGAAGAACCATCAACGATTGAAGCCGGTAAGACCCGTCGCCACCATCCGCAGTAGATCTGTCAATTACCTTTTTAAAACAGTTCAACTGAACCGAAAGTTTTATCTTTCCAAACCAATTGGAAGAATCATACAAAAAATAATAAAAAACCTTGCCATATTCAAAATAAATTAGCAATAAAACAGCGACTGCAAATAAAACAGATCCAAGAAAGAGATGCATAACGAATTAAACAAGCTGATGTCGAAACTGGAGAAGCCTCCGATCATCAGCTTGAAACTATGAAAAATCTCTATTTTTCTTTCTTGACATGATATACCTATGTATTGTTATTATAGGTATATTATATTGTATAAATATATACGATTTTTAAAATAAAATTAAAATATTAAGCCTTAAATTAATTTTCATAATAATTTGAGAAAATAGATTTATATAAATCAAAATATATTTTATTATTTTTAAAATATATTTTATATTTTTAATAGTATGTTCTAAAAAGATGATTATTGTTTTAACAACAAAACTGTTTTGTGAATCTTCCTTTTTATGAAATAATTTTTGTGTTTATTATATGAATATTTTCTTTTTATTACTTATCTTATTGGAAAGAAAATTTTGGCAAAACATAAAAAGAAACTAAAATTAAAGCTTTAATTGGCATAAATTATTAAATATTTTTAATTAATGACAATTAAATATAATTCACTAAAAGTACTTATATAATTAATTATTATAAGAATTAATTAATGTGAGCATAACACGTAGTAAACTGGTTTTTTAAATAATATTATGGAGATATAATTCTATTCTTTTCAATCGTGGTGCTTTAAATAAACTAAAAGTTAGAAATTTAGAAGTACAGTACATACTTCTGGCTGGCCTAACACGGGACTGAATTCAGTTGAATAATTCACATGAAAAGTGGAAACTGAAAATCCAACTATATAAATTTCACTCTTCATTTCTCATGAAGTCATTTTCAAACTGAAGAAAAACAAAAACAAAAACAAAAACTAATCGCTGTTATGGGGATCTCAACTAGAAGACCCGAATCAATGATGGTTATAGCCAACGTGTCTATGTTCCTAGCATTGGTTGTGTCCGGTCCTATCGCAGTGGAGGCTGCCCGTGCCTTCTTCGTGTTCGGAGACTCGCTCGTCGACAGTGGCAACAACAACTATTTAGTGACGACTGCACGTGCGGATTCTCCACCATATGGAATTGATTTTCCTAATCGGAGACCAACCGGACGGTTTTCCAACGGGCTTAACATTCCGGATCTCATCAGTTACGTTTGCCTACCAATCTTATTAACAGATTTAGAGTAATAACACATGCAAACATATAGTTGTAAGATGTATCAACTATATAATATTATCATCATCATTCATAATAATCAGTTGGTTAGAATTGATTAGGTGAGGCAATCGGCAACGAAGAGTCGCCGTTACCGTACCTTAGTCCGGAGCTAAGGGGGCGTAGACTGCTTAACGGTGCCAATTTCGCGTCTGCAGGCATTGGTATTCTCAACGATACCGGTTTTCAATTCGTAAGTAATCAAACCGGATCTGACCACAAATCAAAATCTCCATAAGTCATCAGGTTTTCTATAGTTGAGAGTTTTGGTATGCAGATAAACATTATAAGAATGTACCAACAACTAGCCTACTTCCAACAATACCAACAACGTGTGAGCCGCTTGATTGGGATACTACGAACACAGCGGCTCGTGAGGCAATCGCTTGTACTAATCACGGTCGGCGGCAACGACTTCGTGAACAACTATTTCTTGGTGCCATATTCCGCTAGATCGCGCCAATATTCTCTTCCTGACTACGTCCGGTTACTAATCTCCGAGTACAAGAAAATACTAATGGTAAAAAAAAAACTTGAACAATCTTTTTTTTTGGTTAGTGCACAATGTGACAACTTAATTTGAGTTATCTTTAGAGGTTACATTCGCTTGGAGTGGGTCGAGTTCTAGTGACTGGAGCCGGACCACTAGGATGTGCACCGGCTGAGCTGGCGAGATCAAGCTCATCCAGTGGGAGATGCTCGGCTGAGCTACAACGAGCGGCGTCTCTATACGATCCTCAGCTAACTCAAATGATAAATGAACTTAACAGAAAGATCGGGAAAACTGTTTTTATTGCCGCAAACACTAACCAAATGCAAATAGATTTTCTAACCACTCCACGAAGATTCGGTAATTAAATTAAATTGAGTTCTCAGTTCTCACCTTCTGATTAGTATCTGCTTTTTTTCCGAGAAGAAAGTGTTATAACATTTTTTTGTTCGGTGGATTATAGGATTTATAACGTCGAAGGTTGCTTGTTGCGGACAAGGGCCATACAATGGGATGGGATTGTGTACGGTACTATCGAACTTGTGTCGGAACCGTGAGTTATACGTGTTTTGGGACGCGTTTCATCCGTCCGAGAAAGCAAACCGTATGATAGTCCGCCATATCTTGACCGGTAGCACCAAGTATATGAACCCTATGAACCTTAGCTCTGCTCTTGCCCTATGAGCCACACATGATGAAGTGGGAAACTCAGTTTGAGAAAATCCCTAGCTCAGGAAGTTCAGTTTTATTCGAGTATACTATATTATTCAATTCTCAAGATGTACGTGGTCGAGTACATGAGCATGAAATAACTCAAGTTGGTCTGAATGTAACTTGTTTCTTTGTTTGTAGTTTTAGTTAAAAATTTGTTTATGGTTTTAATTACTTACTAAACTCCCAGCGCCACCACATGAATTATAAAATCGTTTCTTTTAAAACCTTAATATCATTACTTTGTGATTAGTCTTGCCGATAACCACATTGTACAAAGCACACTCAATAGTAATTTTAAATTTACAGAATTTAAAAATATTGATCGGCTCAGAATTTTTTTTAAAACATCCTAAATCATAAAAAAACATAGCTTAGCTTTTTAATTCCTTAATCGTCAACCTAAATAATAGATACTAGATATAGACAAGTGACAACAGATAATTGGCAAATGACCAGGTTGGCTATCACTGTGGAATAACTCCACGGAAACTGCCGGTATGTGATTTCATTATCTGGCTGTTATTATTTTCTCCCTCTAGTATCGTCTCTTCTTTCATGTGATCTCGTTTCTTATTCTCACAATTAGTAGAGCAAAATCCTCAAGTAGCAGTTGAGATTCTCACCAAGCATAGATTAAGTGTTATGTGTATTTGGTATAATATGATCGTTTAATATAAATTCCACTAAAAATATAGAAGTGGGATGAGGTATAATGTCATTGGTTACCAAAAAATATTGGTATAATAAATAAATGTATTGACATATTGTTAGAGTAATTTATGGAAACAAATAGGCTAGCCGAAATAATAGGTAAACCAATGTATCTATTAGTTAAATGAAAGGGTCCAAAACAACTTTCATAGGTAAATTTATTTAAACTTTTTCTCTTTTAATAAAGTAGACTAGATTTTGAGCCGCGCTTGGAAACACAGGTTTTTCTTTGGATTGTAATCAAAGTTTGTAATTAATATTTTAGAATTCTTGTATATTATTATGTTACAAAATCATATTATATCAAAAAAGAAATTTGTTTAAAAATAAAAATCTAAAAATTAGTTTATTTAAGATTTTATATACATTCTTATGTAATTCTCTCTTACGCTTGGACAATTTAACCGACCCGGAAAAACACACCAAAATCGACCTAAAAGTATAGGTACGATATGGGTATGGACCTACCAAGAAGTACATATTATATTTTTTTTGGACCCGCGGATCTGTGTTCGAGGCTGGGCCATACCCGAAATGCGATCTTGTACCCAAAGTACCTTGAAGATTTTGACTAATTTAATAGTATAGAGTTCTAAAGTTTAATAATTTTCAGACTTATTTTTTATAACTTTTTTATTATAAATTATTTTTTATAAAAAAATAATTTATTGTAAAATTTAATATTTTGTTTTTTAACAGATGATTATGATTTGCTAAATTGTTTCTATTAAATTTGATTTTGTAACTAATTGGAAATCTGAAATGTAAGATGATATAGTATAATATAATGTATGATATATTCTAATTTTCAAATAAGTTTCGAAAATATGTTAATTTAAATAAATTTACTGGATTTAAATAGCATATCTATAGTATATTAATTCATGAGACACTGTTTAGAGAATATGATATTTTTGTATACTGGATTTGTACATATTCTAATATAATGGAGTTGTGTATAAAATTTGGCCTACTAAAATAGGATTAATAAAGAGAATCATTGAATGTCGTACGTTAACTAAATATAAGATAATATATTTAGCTAAATATAAAAAATAAATATAAGGTAAGACCAAAAAAAAAAAAAATCCAAAACAACTTGCATAGGTAAATTTTTCAAAACTCTTTCTCTTTTAATAATATAGATTTGCTTATGGTTTTAATTACTTACTTAACTCCCAGCGCCACCACATGAATTATAAAATCGTTTCTTTTAAAACCTTAATATCATTACTTTGTGATTAGTCTTGCCGATAACCACATTGTACAAAGCACACTCAATAGTAATTTTAAAATTTACAGAATTTAAAAATATTGATCGGCTCAGAATTTTTTTAAAACATCCTAAATCATAAAAACATAGCTTAGCTTTTTAATTCCTTAATCGTCAACCTAAATAATAGATACTAGATATAGTCATATAGACAAGTGATAACAGTAATTGGCAAATGACCAGGTTGGCTATCACTGTGGAATAACTCCACGGAAATTGCCGGTATGTGATTTCATTATCTGGCTGTTATTATTTTCTCCCTCTCGTATCGTCTCTTCTTTCATGTGATCTCGTTTCTTATTCTCACAATTAGTAGAGCAAAATCCTCAAGTAGCAGTTGAGATTCTCACCAAGTTGATTAACTCTCCAGAGATTGTTGAGTACGTCATCACTTCATCAGTTCCGCTATTTACATTCTTATAAGAATGAAAGTAGGAAACTGAGAAGGTTTGTGCATGCATCTATTTCACAGCTCTTGTAAATATGTACACATGAGCCTGCACTCAATGGAAGTTGTGGATCGGCTCACACTGCAGTTGAACTTCCTAAGGAGTTAATACGCATGTACATCACTGCATATAGTCTTGTGAGAACGCCAAGGTATTAAAACAAAGCTCTCGTTTTTTTTCCCGTAGATATTTTATAACAAAGCTCTCCATGCAGCAATAACATCATTTTGTAGTTATGTGAAATACTTGTGCTCGTGCTCTAAGATTATGTGTTCTCAGATTTGTTGGTTTACAGTTTGTACATTTCTTGAATTCGGTTGTATCTTTAATGGTATTCGGTTGTAGGCTTGTAGCAGCAAGACAAATACATGCAGAATAGGGCTTGTAAGGCTTGTTTGCGTCTTCTTGCAATGTTTAATTCGTAACAACATCATTGATGGTATGTTACTGTTCGCATCTTTTTGTTTTTGATTGGAATGCCAATAAGACAAAGAAACACAAACAGAGACATTAGCAAGAGGAATATACAGTCTAATCACTATGCTTTTTAGAAATCAATTTTCTGATGAAATTAAGAGCATCATTAACTGGTGAAACCCATTTCGGATTTCCTAATATATTTTTTTGTTTTATCTGATTAAAAAAATTAAAAACAAAACCAATTGCGGACGGCCATGTGTCGTGGGACCCGCAAAATAGCATAAGAAACGGAACGCCATCGTCCTTTCTCCTGCGACTTTCTTCCTCTATTTTCTCATTGAAATTATTACATTGTAGGACAGTTTTATGTTTTTTATTACACAAAAGAGCAGTTTATGCTACCAACACACTTTATCCTAACAGCTTTCTTTTTGTCAAATAAACTAATTACATTGAAACTAAACAGCTGTGTAACTAAACCAGCATTTTAGCGAGAATGAATACACACCACCCATCTTTCTTTCCAATCAAAGACCCAGATTAAATCTGATATTTTTGACAAAAGTGATATTTGTTTCTCTCTCCACCATTTGGATTTACTTTATATTTTTTGTTCCAACGACCCAGATTATATTATGTTGTAAGATTCTTTTTCTTCTTTTGATATTTACCTTTTTACTTGTTTGGATTTTTTTTAAGTCGCTTGTATGGAATTGCGAAAAAAAATCAAACCTTAATCATCTTCTGTCTATCTCCATCAGATTACTGCATCTATCTCCATCAGATTACCACCTGTCTTAAGTTATTGGTCTCTTAACACCAAAATTTTTGCTACCAGACTCACAATACCATAGTCGAACTGGACACAACATGACAAACTGTGTGAGGCCTATCTGATTGCTAGTGAATTCTATATGCACAGGGATGGTTTTTTGGATAGCGCCTTCACCGTTTTAAACAGCTTCTTTTGGTCTTTTTTGGATTATGTGCATGTTTAAACAACTTCATTTCTGAAAACATGTATTGACTGTTTTAGCAGACGCTTTAATATTATATCAACCATGCTCCTGTCTTGTTTGGTATCTCTGTGTGTTTTTATGTGCACGTTACTCTAATACAAGTTATCTAACAAGTGACATCGTAAGAGAAATAGTGTACAACGATTGACACATGTGTACATCGTCTGCTAACTAACATGTCCACAAACCATATCTAGAAGTCTACAATGTTATGATAATTTCGGTTTTTAAACGTTCATGTACATACATGTTGTGTATGTATGTACAATTAGTGGCAATGTCCATGTACATCAAAGCCTTCATTGTATACCCATTTACCAATACATGTGTACTTTAATGGGTGATTTACATGTATATATTGGTACCAATGTCCATATATACATTTCTCTCCATGAACATCAAGGCGTTCATGGTCTGGACATTTGTATACTAAAGGGTCATGTATATGTACACAATGTACATGAACAGATACATAGAGTACATATGTATATGTATACATTAGTAGAAATGTCCAGATCTACATTTATGTCAAAGAACATCAGGACATCCACTGTCTACCCATTGTAGTGTACATGTGTACACTAGAGGACGATGTACAAGGTGTGGACATTTGTATACTAAAAGTGATGTACAATGCACACAGTGTACATGGGCACATACATAAAGTTCATGTGTACGTCAGTTGTTGTGTGAGGTGTCCACTGTAATCTACTACTCGCAAACAAGACCAAGGTTAACACATAATGTCTCAGTGTACCTGTTGTGTACACGAATTTGTACATGTGTACCCTTAACAAATGATTTACATGTATACCTTAGGACAATGTCCAGATATACATTTGTGTCCATGGACATCAAGGCGTTCATTGTCTACCCATTTAGTGTACATGTGTACACTACATCACGATGTACATGGTGTGGACATTTGTATACTAAAGGGTGATGTACAACGGACAAAGTGTACCTGTACACATACATAGAGTACATGTGTACATCAGTTGTCCTGTAAGGTGTCCACTGTTATCTACTACACGCAAAGCAAGACCATGAGCCAGAATTACTGCATCACATAATGTGTCGATGTAAGTGTTGTGTGTACACCAAAGGTAAATATATATTTTGCCTACATGCATACACTTAAGGGCTGTGTACAATATGTACATTGACACATACACAGTTTCCATTGTCTACCCAATTTAGTGTACATGTGTACACTAGAGGACGATGTACAATGTTGGACATTTGTATACTCAGGACGATGTACAATGTACACAATGTACATGGACCCATACATAGAGTCCATGTGTATGTCAGTTGTTGTGAGAGGTGTCCACTGTAATCCAGCCACTCCAGGAGCTTTTTTTTTACATCCCCAACCTCCGCCGTTTATGCAAAAGATATGAATCGAATCATGAAATTCACGGCCGGGTTTTTTCTTTTCCATGCCTGATTCATCTGCTCGACATCCTGCTAGGGTAAAACAACACCGGAATTTTTTTTGATTTCTCGAAGTAGCCGTCGTCGCTCTCGTTTCTTTTGTCGCCGTTTGGGTTTTCTTTTTTCCTCAATTAAATTTTCCAAAAGTAAAACTATTTTTTTACACCATAAAAATCAGATACAATCCTTTAAGATCTACAAAAAGTGATATTCACCGCCGTCCTTCTATTTTCCACACCGGCTACGCCTCCTCGACATTTTTTCTCAAAACAATTTATTGATATTCTCGTTCGCCAGAATTCGTCTTCTGGCTTCTTCTTCCTCGTTTTCTTAGTTTCTCTATTTTTTCTCGGTAACAGTTACGAAAACACATAAGAAAAATTTTCAAGTACGTTTGCAGTTAAAAAAACAAGAGAAAAACAAATGGAAACTAATTAATTCTCACCTTGGGCCCAACACTAGTTTTCGAATTTCAAAAGTGAAACCAATTAAAATCCATCTAATTAAATCTTATATCGCCAGTTACGCTTTAAGAAGGTCAAATTGAGTCTTTTCACCTAAAAACTACTCAAGTAGCAGGAACTGCCTCAATGTGTAATAAAAAACTGTAAACTGCCCCTGAATGTAAATGACTCTTTCTCATTTTGGTGGACCTCCCTTCCTAAAGACCTCCTTAAAGACTGCGTTGATGATGGTCTAATGTTTTGTTGTTTTGGGGTAAATGGAAACAGTGAATGATCTATTTATAGAAGTTCAAGCTTTCTGCATTGACTTTTCACGGATTAGAGAAGCAGCTGGTCTCTTCAGGCTCTTGAAAACATTGGAATGATTAAAATTGACTCTTTCTTCTCAACATCTTGTCTCCATTTTTTTCCCTTTCTATTTTCCAGCGTTCTTTTGTAGCTAAAAGATATCCTTTTTAGAATCACATGTTCTCGGTTAAATAGAGTTTTGTGTTCTTGACAAAAGATTTATCGATTAGACTGTAACGTCTTAGACCATCTCCGACCCACCTCTATTTTTATCTCTTTATTTTTTAAAAAAATAGAAAATCTCTATTATAGAGGTGGATTTGCTCCAATGTATGTCTCTATAATAGAATTATCCCATTTATAGAGGAAAATATAGAGATATACTATTTCCAGCTCTAAATATAGAGCCAAAAAGTAATATTTCTCTATATTTTTCTCTAAAATAGAGCAACAGTATTATAGAGCATACATTGGAGCAGATTAACCTCTATGATAGAGATCTATATTTTAGAGGTAAATATAGAGACATACATTAGAAATGCCCTTAAATGACTGGAATGCACTTAGGCTACCAACACGTAGCCTGCTTTCCATACTCTAGGAACCGTTGGCTGATGTGTTGTTGAGTGGACTCTTGTAATACCATATATGAATCGAAACATTCTGATTAAGGCTGATTTCTGGCAATATTAGTGACGATTGTTAGATTTGTTTCTTTACATTTTAATGTAGGATGTTGTTTATTACACAACATTAGAGAAAAATACCAGCAAATTATATACACATCTTGTACAATACGTCACACCATTGCTGTCAGAATCATCTTTGTGTCCTCTCGCTCTCTATATGATTTAAGGGGTAGAGATTGTTGTAAGAACAGATTCATGGCTAGTCTATGTATCCGTATGCAAATATCTTAGATCGCAAGTATGTTAGTGCATAAAGAAAGGACACATAGAAATTTGTTAACGAGGTTCGTTTCCTACATCCGCGGGACCAAGTCCAGAACTCATTCACTAGAAAAGATAGCAACTACAATTGCTATATGGTACCAGCACACACCCGTGCCAACCACTCTTGTCTAGAATTACAATGATGAGAGCAACTACTACTCTTTGTCTTCTTGACGAATATAATTCTCTCTAACAAAAATACCAACAGATCTCTCAACTGTCTGGTAGGACGACATCACACACATCGATGTGCATCTTCAATAAACCCTAGACGCGTGACTGCTCCTGTCACCGCCTTCGTGTCTTTATACTCCAACGAGTAAACCCTAATCTTCTCAAGCCCACTAATCTCATCTTATTAGTTAGGCTTTTCGTTGTAACTAAGTCCACATAGATCTTCTAATGTCTTGAAGCCCACGTGACTCTTTTTCTTTAATAATCATCCATTGCATATGGAAATATCCCACATCATCGCATCTTGATATTTCTTTTTTCTTCTCCGAAGCGTGTGTCACACACCACTCTCCATGTGTAACACAGGTGCACGAACCAAAGTTTCACCACTGCAGCAACTTTGTTTTCCACGTTCAGCACCTTCTAGACATCGTCTTGTCACAGCTACTCATGTTGCTTCTCACAGCTTCATAAAAACTCAATCAACACAGCTCAACAATCTCTCCCTTGTTGTCTGAGTTTAAGGATCCATGGGAAATCTCCAACAGCTTCTCGTTACATCAAGCATGATGCTCAAAAGATCAATCTTCTTCATTCTCTCCCTTTTTATTTGAATGTGTCAACTCAAGCTCATCCATCAGTAGTCACATAGCAATAGCTCTCCCTGCATCATTACATTCTCTCCCTACTTGAATGCACATTCATATAAAACAACTCCTCTGAAACTGTTCTCACACTGAAATTTTGAAGCTATAGAACTATTCCCAGCCCAGGTTGAAGCGCCTCAAATAAAACACAAACTAACCATTGGAATCACAATCCCACCGTTGAATTTCAAGACAGTAGTACAATGAATATTGTCACCAAGTTTCAGCTCAATCAGACTACTTTTGAATCTCAACCCGTTGCCTTGAAACACCCATCTCAGAATATATTTCATATTCATTGCGCAGAAACTTCCAGAGCTCGAGACTGACCATACGTCGAAGCAGACACCTTCCAAAGATGTCTTAGTTGCATTCTTGACTAAACCGAAATCGGACCAGACATGCTCTCTGCTGTTCTCTCAAGTCTTCCTTCTCACTAACCACAAATCCAGGATCATACCCGAAATAAGACGAATCTCTACGAACACCGGCACTGATACCAATTGTAAGTTCGAGATACAGCGAGAACAGAAGGCACAAAGTAATTCCAAGAACAATATATATTTTATTAGAAATCCTTTACACAATCTCTTACAGATTTGTTTGATCCGAATTACACGACTCGACACAGATCGATTTCTAACACACCTAATTTGCTTGACTCAACCCCTGTTGATCAAGCCTATAAATTCACTCAGCTCTGAAACCACAAAACCCTTTTGTGTCTCTCTTTGAGAATTACAACGTGAAATCTCTAACCCTAATTTTAGAAAAATTTAAGATATATATTAAACAATATTTTCCTATTATCTAATATAATATTTCCTATATTTTAGCATCATCAAATCTTCCAATTTGTGATCTAAAAACATTCATTTATTGCTTATTTTGTCAACCAAACATATGGAAATATCTTATATCATCGCATTTTGATATTTCTTTTTTCTTCTCCGAAGCGTGTGTCACACACACACCACTTTCCATGTGTAACACAGGTGCACGAACCAAAGTTTCACCAATGCAACAATTTTCTTTTCCAGGTTCAGCACCTTCTAGACATCTCTTGTCACACTTACTCATGTTGCGTTTCACAGCTTCATACAAACTCAGTCAACACAACTCAACAATTGTTTTACACCTGGTTTACATATTCAAAAGAAAAATATAACCTGTTACACGATTAGGTTGTTAAACCTCTGAAAGTTTTTTTGGACGAATCGACCATTTGATTAGCTTCTTCTCTTAATTCATTTGCATGTCACTACAACTTGTATTGATTATTTCTCGTTTAGGTTGTTCAGTTTCTGTAAAACCCAGTAATCAAGTTGTTAGCTTTAATGGTTGTAGGCTACATGAGCTATGGAATCTTTCTTTTCGATTTTTTTCTCTTTCCATGAACCTACCAATCAAGTTTGTGCTTTTGTAGTGTTGTATCTGTGTGTCTTAAATCTCTTTTGTACCAGTAAAATGCCCAGCACTCGTGGGTCGGGCGACACTCGTTATCAAGGTTGACATCTGGGGGTGCGGGGGCCGTAGGCCCCGCGGTACGGTATGCCTTTTCGGTTTAGGAAAGTTACTATTTCTATTGGGAAAAGGAAATCGGGTTTTTTGAGGCTGTATAAATATGGGTCTAAGGGTTTGTAAATTATGATCACATCATTAATAAGAAACCCTAAACGGGTATTTGCCTCAATACGTTTTCTTCTCTATTCTTCTTCTAACCTAAACAACGGCTGTTCACAACAAGTGGTATCAGAGCTTTAGGTTGCGAACCCTAAAGGATGACCGGAGGAAGTTCTCTTAAGTTCGATGTTCCAAGATTCGATGGGAAGAGAAATTTCGGTCTGTGGCAACGGCGTGTTAAGGACTTGCTTACGCAGCAAGGGATGAAGAAGTCTCTGTTGGAGACGAAACCGGAAGCGATGGATCAGGATGATTGGGAAGAGATGCAGGATAAGGCCGTCTCAACGATTCGACTCTGTTTGTCGGATGACATAACACATCAGGTGATGGACCTCACAACTTGTAAGGAGATGTGGGATAAGTTGGAAAAGATGTATATGTCAAAATCGTTATCTAGCAAACTATACCTCAAGCAGAGGTTGTTCGGTTTGAAGATGTCTGAGAGCGGGGATCTGGTTGCACACGTCAACAACTTCAATCAAATCATCGGGGATCTGGTTCGTGTGGATGTGAAGATTGAGGACGAAGATCAAGCCATGATCTTGCTGTGTTCTCTGCCTCCTCAATATGAGACGTTGTTAACAGCTCTAACAGTCGATAAAACGACCATAAAGCTGGAGACAGTTTCTGCAGCACTACTCTCTCACCATGAGAGAAGGCAGAATACAGGCGTGGGTGACAACTCTCAAGGTGACGGGCTGTATGTCAGTCAGGATAGAGGAAGGCAGCGGGGGAAGCAGCAGGATGATACTAGCAAGAAAAGGTCAAAGTCAAAGTTCGGGAAGAAAGTAGTATGCTATAGGTGTGGCAAGCCTGGCCATTATAGGAGAGACTGTCCGGACAAAGGACATAATTCGAAGGAGACGTCGAACTCTGCAAACATGGTTCAGAAGGTGGAAAACTCGGAAGGATCAGCTGATTCGGATATGCTTGCTGTTACGTCAGGTGATCACTCGGATACCTGGATAATGGATACAGGCGCTTCATTCCACATGACCCCTAACAGGGAGTGGTTTGAAACGTACAAGGCTGGAAACATGGGCTCTGTTCGACTTGCGGATGACAAGGCGTGTGGTGTTGTGGGCATTGGACAAGTCAAGTTTCGGATGTATGATGGGACTATCAGGACATTAACTGATGTCAGACACATACCAGTCATGAAGAAGAATCTGATATCTTTGGGGTTGCTACATAGAAACGACTTCAAGTACAAATCAGATGATGATGAAGTATTGAAGGTTTTCAAAGGTTCTATGATGGTGATGAAGGGACAGATGACAGCTGGAAGCGTATATCGGTTGATAGGGAACGTGGTTGTAGGTGGTGCTGCAGCTGCAGTTTCTGAGTCGGAGTGTACAACCTTGTGGCATATGCGTATGGGCCACATTGGGGAACACGGTTTGAAAGAGCTCTTGAGAAGGGGTCTTCTGGACGGGTTGAAGGATTGCAAGATGGAGTTTTGCAAATTCTGTGTGATGGGAAAACAGTCCAAGGTATCTTTTAAGACGGGCCAACACACGACAAAAGGTCTTATTGACTATGTCCATTCTGATGTGTGGGGGCCAACTCGGGTGCAATCTATGGGAGGATCAAGATACTTCGTTTTATTCATCGATGACTTCTCTAAGAAGGTTTGGGTGTACTTCATGAAGCAGAAATCTGAGGTGTTCGAAAACTTCAAGGTTTGGAAAGCTGAAGTAGAAAATCAGACGGAGAGAAAGGTGAAGTACTTGAGATCGGATAATGGCACAGAGTATACTAACGGGAAGTTCCAGAAGTTTTGTGCGGAGCATGGCATTCAGAGGCACTTTACAGTGCGTAAAACACCTCAGCAAAACGGTGTCGTTGAAAGAATGAACAGTTCGATTGCAGAGAAAGCAAGGTGTTTGAGGTTGAATGCAGGGTTAGCAAAGCAGTTCTGGGCGAAAGCAGTAAACATGGCAGTCTATCTCATCAATAGATCGCCAAGAAGTTCCTTAGAAGGGAAGGTCGCAGAAGAGGTGTGGACTGGGGTAGATATTGATCTATCAAACTTGAGGATATTTGGATGTCCAGCTTACATGCTAGTTGCGGGAGATGAAAGATCAAAGCTGGATTCGAAATCCAAGAAGTGCATTTTTCTAGGCTTTGAGAAAGGTGTTAAAGGATTCAAGTTATGGGATCCTGAGGCAAGGAAAAGGGTGTTTAGTCGAGATGTGGTCTTTGACGAGCAGTATATGGTGCAGCAGGCGATATCAGACCGAGTGCCTGTGACCATTGAGACTATTACGGATTCTGAAGTTACTCAGGAGGAGTCTGGTGCAGAAAAACCAGATGAAGTTAGTGATGAGCGGTCTGTGGAAGTGGCACAGAAAGAGGTTCAACGTGGAACAGAGGAGAGTTTGGTTTCTAGAAGATCAAAACGTGCAACAAAGGCTCCAGTCAGGTTCGGGTTTGAAGACATGGTCAACTATGCTCTTATGGTCGAGATGGATGATCCTACCACCTATCATGAAGCTATTAATAGCGATGAGAGGGATGAATGGATTGGTTCTATGACGGAAGAGGCAGTAAGTCTGGATAAGAACGAGACTTGGGATCTTGTGGAGTTACCTGAAGGGAAGAGAGCAATTGGCTGCAAGTGGATCTACAAGAAGAAGGAAGGGATGTCTGTGAAAGAACCTAAGAAGTTCAAGTCCAGAGTAGTGGCAAAAGGGTACTCGCAGAAGAAAGGAATAGACTACGACGAGATATTCTCGCCGGTAGTACGACACACTTCCATACGAGCTGTGTTGGGTTTGGTAGCTGTTTGGGATCTGCATCTTGAGCAGATGGACGTGAAAACGGCCTTCCTTCATGGAGAGTTGGAGGAGGAAATATATATGGAGCAACCTGAAGGTTTGGTTAAGCCTGGAGAAGAGCATCTGGTGTGTAGATTGAAGAAGTCTTTATACGGTTTGAAGCAGGCTCCAAGGCAGTGGTACAAACGGTTTGATTCATATATGATGAAAATAGGCTATCAAAGGTGCGAGTACGATTGCTGTGTGTATGTCAAGTCCCTTGACCATTCTCCCATATTCCTGCTGTTATATGTTGATGATATGCTCATTGCTGCAAACGATATGAATGACATAAATCGTTTGAAAGGGTTACTGGGACGAGAGTTTGAGATGAAGGATCTTGGTGCTGCAAAGAAGATTCTTGGAATGGAGATTCGCAGGGATAGAAGCTCTAAGAGGTTATGGCTTTCTCAGAAGAGCTACATCGAGAAGGTGTTAGAACGTTTTGATATGTCGAATTCAAAACCAGTCTCTACACCATTGGCGAAGCACTTCATACTTACAGCAGAGCAAAGTCCAACGTCTGCTGAAGAACTCAAAGATATGGCGGAGGTTCCTTATGCTAGCGCAGTTGGTTGTTTGATGTATGCAATGGTGTGTACAAGACCGGATCTAGCACAAGCAGTTAGTCAAGTCAGTAACTACATGTCGAATCCTGGGAGGAGACATTGGGATGCTGTGAAGTGGATCCTAAGATACTTGCGAGGTACAAGTGACTATGGGCTTATGTTTGGTGGAGAAGTGCAGGATTCAGTTATTGGGTTCGTGGATTCAGATTATGGTGGAGACCTTGATAATAGCAGGTCAACTACGGAGTATGTATTTACTCTTGCAGGAGCACCTATTTGTTGGAGATCGGTACAACAAGGTATTGTAGCGATGTCAACCACTGAAGCTGAATACATGGCACTTGGAGAAGCAGCTAAGGAAGCAGTATGGGTACAAGGACTTGTATCTGAGTTGGGTGTTGATCAAGAAGGTGTTCAGCTACACTGTGATAGTCAAAGCGCGTTATGCTTGGCTAAGAATCAAGTGTATCATGGAAGGATGAAGCACATACGTATAAGGTTTCACAAGATAAGGGAGTTAGCAGCTTCTGGAGAAGTCTTATTGGAGAAGGTGCATACGTCGGAGAATCCAGCTGACATGTTGACCAAGCCTGTTACAACGGAGAAGTTCAAGCATTGCTTGAATCTGCTCCGTGTTTGCCAATGCTAAAGAAGCAATGGAGGTTCCCCCCAGAAGATAGACGGGATAAGGAGTTTTGTAGAGATTTTTCGTCAAGGTGGTGTTTGTTGCATCTGTGTGTCTTAAATCTCTTTTGTATCAGTAAAATGCCCAGCACTCGTGGGTCGGGCTACACTCGTTATCAAGGTTGACATCTGGGGGTGCGGGGGCCTACGGTATGCCTTTTCGGTTTAGGAAAGTTACTATTTCTATTGGGAAAAGGAAATCGGATTTTTTGAGGATGTATAAATATGGGTCTAAGGGTTTGTAAATTATAATCACATCATTAATAAGAAACCCTAAACCTCAATAAGTTTTCTTCTCTATTCTTCTTCTAACCTAAACGACGGCTGTTCACAACATGTAGGATTCGTGGCTGACTCAAACCACTGTTTTGGCTGTGACGGATGATGTGGTGTTGAACGTTAGCTCTGTTTTAGCTATAACGAACTCAAGGAAGGGATTGAATGATGTGATCCTATGATTATTACTCAAGTATCCACAATAAGTACACATCTCTCCTCTTTCATTACTTTCTCGTTCTTTTATATAGCTCAGGCTCTCGACAGTAGTAGTTTGATTGCTTAGTTAAAGCTGTAATTAACATATGTTTAATCTTGGATATGAACGTAGAGAGGATGAATGAGTCGTGTCTTCTCACTATTTTTCAGGTCAGGTTCCTTTGAAGTCTTCTTCAATGGACACGGTTGATTTCAAGAACATCTGATTTTCCCAATGATAATATATATGGCGAGTTCTCAAGAATCCTGAAGCCTGGTAGTTCGGTTTTGATGTGCACGAGTTCGGAGGGTGAAACTGTAGAACTGCAACAAGTTTTGTGATGTGTATTGTGTTTTTATAACGGTAGTTTCTTTGGCCTGTTCTTGCTTTATCTAATGGCATCTTCAAAAGAGAGTGACGTTGGCTGGTTTTCTGGAGCCACAATCTCTTGATATGAAATCAACTAAGTTTCCTAACTCAGCTTATCCGCCGGGGTAAAAGCACTTCTACAAGTCTTCTCTTTCTTCACTGTTTCAGTATGAAAAAAAGTTTTTGCACTTGTCCAGAAATCAAACGCTTTTCGGATTCAAGTTTATTCTTGGCAGTTAACATTTAAGGATGGAAGATCTTCATACCACTTAACTGTGAAAGTTGCACTGGCTCATCTATATAACAGATGAACATGTTGTTTAAACGCAGATTAAGGCAAAGAAGCCTTCTTGGAAGATAGGTTCACCATTTGCTCTGAAAAAGCCTGCAAAGACTCTTGAAGGTTAATCTAGACGATGACTAGGATCTTATAGATGAAGATTCTCTTTTTTGGACAGAGGAAGACTTGAAGAAGCCACAACTTCCTGCAGGTAATTAACAACCATCTGGCCTCTTTGTTATACTTATTAATTTCTTGTGTGTAAGATATCTTGACTCTTTTTGGTAGTCCGCGGTTGTGAGACCACTAAAAAGCTTGCAAGAACTGTGTTTGTGGTATAGCTGAGATAGAGGAGAAAGCTGTGAAACTAGGCCTCACAGAGGATCAAATCGAGAATCCACAATCATCATGTGGCAGCATAAGCTTCTTTTTATTCATCTCTTTCTCTTGTATGCGTTCCACCAAAGACTGAGCATTTCTCAAACAATGCTTTCAGTGTGGGCTTGGTGATGCCTTCCGATGTGGTACATGCCCTTACAAGGGTCTCCCACCCATCGAAAAGGTAACCATTTCCATCTTATCTTATTACCATCGCCAGTTCATGTAATTTCTAAACAGGCAGACATACATTTTCTTTCTGCTTAGGTAACATTATCTAAAAACTTCCTTGAAGCTAACATATAAGCATTGGAAAGGTGCATCTTCATACATGCTTATGCTTATTTCTCACTGAGGCCGGAATCTTTGCTAATCACATAGTAGTTTTCATCATTTACTTTGTTTCTTTTCGTCTATTCTGTTTGTTGTTACTTCTTGTGTTTTTTTCTTTCTTAACAACACTTCTTGGCTTTCTAAAGGCTTGATAGAAAAATATTGATGTTGCTCACAAAACACATTGGAATGGAAACCTTACTATTAATTAAGAACAGCTTAGCACTTTGTTAAATATTGATTTGTGTTTTGTTTTGTTTTGTTGGATTGGTTTTAATCTAATCAAAGCTCTAATTTAATCTATTTGTTTTGTGAGTTTGTTAGCGCAATCTAATATTCTAATCACTAATTTATCAAGTACTTGTCATCATCGTGGGTTTAAGGGAATCCGCAAGTTCATAGATAATGATATCAAGAATTTGTGTATTTTCCTGAAGATTTCTCTAAGAGATCTCTGGTTCTGACATAATCTGGTGATGGAAATGAGAAACATCCAAAACCCTGATCTTCTTCTACCATTTTATTTCAGGAATAGTTATATGGACACGGTTCTGGATTGCTTCACACGTCACTGGAAGTTGCCATTTCTAAATTCATCATGATCAGTCTCTAACAATATAGAGTTTGATTACTTTTTTAAAGCTGGACCCCATCTTTTACGCTTGTCTTCCAGTTTCTATTCACGCTTAATTTCTTGACTCTTCCTCTCCATTTGAAAAGTCAAGTCTTTGCTCTGTATCTTTATCTCTTTACGCGTCTCTACTCTTTTACGTGGTTATGAGCCACACATCCAATACAAAACCTCTTTTTCTTATCTCTTCTTCAGATCTAAAAGCTCTGTGATCATTTTCTTCTTGCTGTTATTCATGGCTTCTTCTTCTTTATCTCTGCCTCGCAGTTGTTTGTATGACGTCTTCGTGAGCTTCCGTGGAGAAGACGTGCGTAAAGGCTTTCTTAGTCACCTTGTGAAAGAGCTCAAAAGCAAGAGTATCACACAGTTCATTGATAACGAGATGGAGCGAGGCGAATTTATCGATGACAATCTTGTAGGAGCAATCAGACAATCAAGGGTGGCCATTGTCTTGATCTCACCTAACTACGCTTCTTCAAGCTGGTGTTTGGATGAGTTAGTGGAAATCATGAAGTGCAAGGAAGAGAAACAACAAAAAGTGATACCCATTTTCTACGAAGTGGATCCATCTGATATTAAGAAGCAGACCGGACACTTCGGAAAAGCCTTTGATGAAACGTGTGTGGGAAAAACAGAAGAGGTGAAGCAGGCATGGAGGAAAACTTTGAAGGATGTCCCGGTTCTAGCTGGTTATGACTCTAAAAACTGGTTCGTTCACTTTTACTTCCATTTGCATATTATGTATAGCTACTTTTTCATAATGTATGTTTTAATGGTTAGCCTCTATTTTTGTTAGGCTAACCGAAGCCGAAATGATTGAAAAAATTGTTGTAGACCTTATGGATGTGTTGGGTTTCACATCATCGACAGATTTTGATGACTTCGTTGGCATGGAATCTCGTATCGCGGAGATAAACTCGTTGTTGGACCAAACAGCAGGTGATGACGTTAAGATTTTAGGGATTGTGGGTCCTGCTGGGATTGGTAAGACGAGCACTGCCAGAGCTTTGTACAACCAATTCTCTCCTGATTTTCAGTTCAGCACGTTTATTGAGGATATCAGAGGAAGTAAAGAGATGCCTTCTCTCGGTGGCTCCTATTACCAATATCAGTTGGATTTTCAGAAACAGTTACTGTCTCGGATTTTCAACCAAAAGGATATTGAGGTTCCGCACTTGAGAGTGGCTGAACAAAAGCTGAAAGACAAAAAGGTGTTGATTGTTCTTGATGAAGTGGATTGCCTGTTGAAACTAGAGGCAATGGCACACAGGCCTGACTGGTTTGGTCCCGGAAGTATGCTTATCATTACAACCGAAGATAGAAACCTTCTTAAGAAACACAAGGTCAAATGTATTTACGATATGAAACTTCCAGATAGACTCGAGGCATTTGAGATCTTCTGCCAATATGCTTTCCATCAGAACTCTCCATTTAGGGGTTTTGAAGAGCTTGCTTGGGAAGTTACTAGACTTGCAGGTTTTCTTCCTCTAGGCCTGAGAATCATGGGATCGTATCTACGAGGAATGTCCATGGACCAGTGGATAAAAGCAATACCAAGGCTCAAGTCTAGCCTTGACAAAGGAATTGAATCAATTTTAATGTTTGGCTACAACGGCTTAAGTGATGATAAAGATAGAGATCTTTTTCTGTATATTGCATGTTTCTTTGTTGGTTTCAAGGTTGATCGCCTTAAAAGTTGTCTTGCAAATTGTAATTTGGAAGTCGACCATGGGCTTCAAGTCTTAGAGCAGAAGAGTCTCATATCCACCTCAGAATACGGAATAGTAAATATGCATAGTTTACTGCAACAAATGGGTAGAGAAATTGTCAAGAAAGAGTCTCTGAAGGAGCCTGGAAAGCGACAGTTCTTGTGGGATACCATGGAGATTTATGATTTACTTGAAGAAAATAGTGTAAGTCTTTTTTTTCTTCTGGCAACATTGCAGTCTTTAGCTTCCTTGGTTTTTAAGCTGAGATTTTCTTATTTTCGAACCCTCTTGTTAGGGTACTGGAACTGTTCTTGGCATATCGTTGAATTCTTTAGGAAGGAGCAAGGAAATCCAAATAAGTGAAAGTGCTTTCGATGGGATGAATAATCTCCGGTTTCTAAAATCCTCTACCAATTATGAAGTCTTATGCACACGTGAGGGCCTCAATTGTCTTCCCGACAAACTCAGACTTTTAGATTGGTATAGATGTCCATTGAGATTTTGGCCTTCCAAGTTCTCTGGCAAGTTTCTTGTGGAACTAATCATGCGACATAGCAAATTTGAGAAGATTTGGGATGGAATCAAAGTAAGAATTATTCAGCATTTCTTGTTTGTATATGTAAAGCGCGAATAGACATTATTTCTCTAAAACTTATATTTTCTTTGTTTTCTGCATAGCCTCTCCAATGTCTCAAGGTGATGGATTTGAGTTACTCTCAGTATCTGAAAGAGATTCCTGATCTCTCAAAAGCAACGAGCCTCGAGGAACTAAGTCTCAATGGCTGCGAAAGTTTGTTAGAGCTCACAACTTCTATTGGCAATGCCACTAAGCTTACAATCTGCACACTTAATGGCTGCTGGCGTTTGAAGGAGCTCCCCTCTTCTATTGGTAGTTTAATCAATCTCAAGGAATTAGACCTTTGGGATTTGAAATCACTCAGTGTTTTCTCGGTTTTGGAAAATCTCACTGGTTGCTCGAGTTTGAAAGAGCTCAATCTGACCAATACTGCGATAGAGAAAGTGCCATCATCAATGAGCACTTGGTCTTGTCTTTATAAATTGAGTATGTTTGGGTGTAGCAACCTCAAATACTTCCCAAATGTTCCTGACAGCATTGTAGAGTTGAGTTTGTGCAATACAGAGATAGAGTATGTTCCTGGATGGATTGAGAAGCTATTTCGTCTGCGTAAACTAGTTATGAATGGATGCAAGAAGCTCAAAAAGATATCTCCAAACATTTCTAAGTTGGAGAATCTCGAGTTTCTTTCTCTGTTTAGCGATGGTTATTCTGCGTTTGAGGATGAAACATATAAGAATGGTAGCTTTTTGGAAATAGTTATTGACTGGGAGGATGATTTGAAGCGCAGTTGGAAATTACGATCAGACTTCGACTACGTTCCCTACATTTTGCCGATATGTCTACCCAAGAAGGCGCTTACATCTCCAGTATCAATATGTTTAAGCAACGCTCGTTTCGAGACCATTCCAGATTGCATCAGAAGTCTCTCCAGACTAAGTAAGCTTGACATCAGCTATTGTCGTGAGCTCGTAGCACTTCCACCGCTTCCAGGTTCCCTTCAATCTATAAATGCACAAGGTTGTGAATCCTTGAAGAGAATAGACTCTGCTTTTCAAAATCCAAATATTTGCCTAAACTTTTCTCACTGCTCCTACCTGAATCAAAAAGCAAGAAAGCTCATACGGACATCAGCTTGCAAATATGCGCTCTTACCGGGTAGAAAAGTGCATGCACACTTCAATCACCGAGCTACTTCATCTTGCCTAACGATCAATTTGACTCCAACACCTCTGCCTTCATCCTTCAGATTCAAAGCTTGCATCTTGCTGTCACTAGGCAAAAATGATCTCAGGGATCGCCTTGGTAATGTGATTAAGGATTCATTGATGGGTGTCTCTTTCCGCGTCCGGAATAAACAGAGTGGCCTCACAGTCGGAAGTGGGTCAACCCAGCTCCATATGCCGGCTCTATATGGACATAGAGAGCATTTGTATATATTTGAAGATTCTTTCTCTCTAAACCAGGATTGCCCTGATGCTGATGAAGCCACTTCCATCGAGCTTTCTTTTGTGTTCACAGTCCCTGATCAAACGAGGAAGGTCAAAGGCTGCGGCGTACGACTTTTACAGGTCCTTCATTGTGTTCTTGACGGAGATGATGATGATGGTGATGATGATGATGATGACTATGATCCTTATGGTGATGGTGATTATGATAGTGTTGATGACGATGAATTGTATTATTGACATGAAGAAATGAGGAGAGAATCCATAGGAACAAAGGAGATGATGGTGGTCATGAAGAGAGAAGATCAGATCGAGAATCCACAATCATCATGTGGCAGCGTAAGCTCCTTTACTCATATCTTTCACTGTATGTGTTCCGCAAGACTGAACATTTCTCCAACAATTCTTTTCAGTGTGGGCTTGGTTATGCAGGGAGCTCGTAGCACTTCCACAGCTTCCAGGCTCCCTTATATCTATATATGCAGAAGATTGTGTGTTCTTGGAGAGAATAAACTCTTCTTTTCAGAATCCAAAGATTTGCCTAGACTTTTCTCGCTGCTACAACCTGAATCAAGAAGCTAGAAAGCTCATCCAGACATCAGCTTGCAAATTTGCGTTCTTTCCTGGTGAAAAAGTGCCTGCACACTTCACTCACCGAGCTAGATCAGGTTGCCTAAAGACTAATTTAACTCCAACACCTCTTCCTTCATTCTTCAAATTCAAAGCTTGCATCTTTCTGTCACACGAAAATTTTATCCTCGAGGATCATAATGATGACGATTATGAAGAGCATTTTATTATTAGAGATGATGAAAAGGATGAGAATTCATGGATGGGTGTGTCTTGTCATGTCAGGGGTAAGCAGAATGGACTCACTGTTCTATATGGATCAAACCATCTCCATCATATGCCAGATCTATATGGATATAAATATTCAGAGCATCTGTATATATTTGAGGATTTTTTCTCTATAAACCAGGATTGCCCTGAAGCCGAAGAAACAACTTTCAGCGAGCTTTCTTTTGTGAACAGCATATTATCATCATCATCATCTTAAAATCAACTGTAGATAAAAAATTATGAAGATATATATTTAGCTACTTTTAAACTAATTTATTTTTTAATGAAAAGATAAAACTCTTAAAAATAATAAGTTCAATTTTGTAATGAAAAATACACAATTATTTATAATGAAAAATAACAACTCTTAAGCTCATATATTTCAGTTTTTTATATGAAACAACACAACTTTGACATCAATTGGGATTGCTAGTTTCCTTACGAAGAGACATACCTTTCTAATATTTTCTTATAGCACAAATCTTAAACTAATATGTTTCATTTTTATGAAGACACAACTTTTAACATAAATTGAAAATTTTATTATTAATTTCTCTTTTATAATGAAAAGACATAACTTTGAAAACTAATAATTATAGAAAGACATTTTAATAAATATTTTAAATATTTTAAACTAATTAATTTTTATAATGTTAAGATACAAGTCTTAAAACTAATAGACTTCATTTCTTTATGAAAAAAACACAATCTTTTATAATGAAAAGTAACAACTCTTAAACTAATGCATTTCAGTTTTTTTTAATGAAACAACACAACCTTTTGTATTAATAATAGAAATTCTAATTAATTCTAAAGAATGTGTCTTTTCATATAATTTTACTAATGTCTGTTTATTGTAACTTTTGTTCATGACAGTTTTTGGTACCTTTTAGTGTATAACTGTTTTCATTTTTTTTAAGTTGTATTTCTTTTTAATTATGGTTTTTCAGTTTTATTTATTTATGTTTCATCTTATATTTACGTCACCCAAAACATTACACGCACACAATGTTGATGTATATATAATATTGTATCTCTTAGTTAAGTTTGTTAAGACAGAGTTAACTCTTCCACAAGTATTATATCAAACTGGAAAAAGGAAAAACGTGGACCGTTTGCATTTCTAATGAAGATGACAAGATCCTGAAAAGGCCATCCGGTTATCCATTTGAACCCAGTGACCGGCATCTTCCAGGACATGCATGTGTACGGCTCTACATGCCGCCTCTTTCTTCGGCAGTTCGGCTGCGTTGAAGGTCTTATACGGCCCAACAATGCAAGCTTCTAGACATGTTAATGTATGTTGATCAGTACAGACCAAAGCACTCCGGTTATATAATAGTTTGTTGGAACTCTCTAAACGTTTCGGTTTGCTCAGTGGTTATATGTAAGTGCAGTAAAAAAAAATGTAAGTGCAGTGTTTTGTTAGAAAAATGGCAAGTTTATGTGAGTTTGTTAACGCATACTTGCAATCATCGTAGGTTTAAGTTTCCTCACGTTCCTGGATAATGAGAGAAATTTACTCTCGGAAACACATTTCTAGTTTTCAATTACTCTAAGAGACACATTGGATATATAGAACATTTTGTCATGTCAAATTGTCCAATAAGCCTTCTAACTAATGTGAGAGTGAATTTGGTTATATTCTTTAACCAGAGAAAATCTTATAGTAACTGAATGGAAATTCAATACATATTTTCCAAACCAACCAGACCAACTCCCTTTTCTTAAACAATAGATTCCCAAATTTAAAATCAAATATCTCTCTCATTCTTCAACGAACCCTGCTCTCAACCATGATTTCATTCTCTTTTTCATTTTTGTTTACCTGTTCTCAACCCAGAAATTGGAAAAATGAAATTCCCTAATTTCTAGTTCTACTAACTCCTCTCTTATTATCAGTCTCTTTAAATCCCTAAATCGAATGATCCATCATAATTTTCACAAACCCTAACCCTCTGTCCTCTTTCTCCTCACTAAACACGAGTCTTCTCGTTTCCTTTCTTATCGAGTATCTTACGTCCTCTTACGATTCTCGATTCCTCTCTTACTCTCCATCTTGGTGTTTCGCGAAATACACTCCGCCATGGAAAGTACGTTTTCAGATCTTAAAGCAGCTACATTTATCTCGTATCTTTTCAGATATTAAAGCATCTACATTTATCTAGCTTATGTTCTTTGACTTATTTGGTTCTGTTTGCTTCTTTTCCAATAATTAAAACAGAACGTCTGCAGCACCCACCTTTGATTCCCACCACCCCACAAACTATTTGGCAACTACTCGTCGCCTAACCACACATCTCGCAACCGCAGCACTCCTGACAGAACATCACCCGTCCACCAAACCTCTGTCCACTACTCGCCTAACCACACAGCTCGCATCCACTCCATTTCTGACCACACACCGTCCGACCACCAAACCTCAAACCTTGATTCCCCACCACCCCACAACCTATCTGGCCATTACTCGTTGCCTAACCACACTTGCAACCACACCACTCCTGAACACACATCACACGTCAACCAAACCTCTGTCCATTACTCATCACCTAACCACAAAATTCGCATTCACTCCACTCCTGACCACACATCACCCGACCACCAAACTTCAAACCACAAAGCTGGGACTTTTCAAATGGGTCGACAAAGCCTATACGGAAGAGCTGGGACTTTTGGCTGACCTACAAGCTAGAATCGAAGAAGATATTCACAAAATTAAGCAACATCTCCTTGATATTAAAAATACATATGTGAGGTTGTTGACGTTTTGCAGAGTTTAAAAGTTAGGTTTTAGATATTGTGTTTTGGCTGAGACAATGAAATTGATGATGATGTCTTCTTTATAAAACCATGTATGTGTTTTTCTCTAGCGGTCATGTTTACTAAACCTTGCTTTTATGTACTACTTTGACTAAACAAGTATGTAAAAATATTATTTATAAATGCAAATATCATCTTCATATCAGAGCATATGAGCAACCACAAGTACATAAGTACTAACATTCGAAATCAAAAACAAGGTGCCTGAACCCTCCAAAAATCACCCACATCCACACAAAAGCATCCACAATCTATGCAACAATGTTATAAATGTAAGCGACAACCACCTGCACATAAAACGTTGGAGCAATCAAAACTGCATAAGTTCTAACTACATGTCCAAAAGCACACGCATCAACTTAGCAGCAACTACACAAGTATTCAACAAACTCACAATGACTGCAAGAATGCCCCCACCAATAGAGAATATGACCAACCACAAGTGCACAACCACTAACAATCAGAAGTAATAACAAATTCCAACAAACCCATCCATATAAGAGCATCCACACATTGTATCAAAAGAGAGCTCATTACAAAATACATCCAATTCCGAACAAACAACTTCGCATCCCATTTATTACACCCCATAAAGCATGTTTACTCTGGACCATTGGATCTACTTTTTTCAAAATGATCTGACGTCTAGGATCTATTCCCATAAACCCATATACCTAACTTTTTGTTTTATACTTTATCATTTATTGCAACTACAAAGCAAATGATTTCTTTTTTGGTTTGCTTTCTTAAAACAAACATCCTTCTCTTTAGCAATAACCAAGGTTATTTTCGTCCTAATAAAGACAGCTGGCAGGAGAAAGTGTGTTACAATTGCTTTGTGTCTTATAGAGTAAACAAAACTCACAATGTGTCTTTTTAGGTAAGTCTCTCAGATAATGATATCAAGAGAAGCCAAAAGTTTGGTGATGCTAACTAACTCAAATACTCAATGAAGAACATGAACCTTGCACGTACCTATTTAGTATGTTGGCAGAGATTATGCACTACACATATTCTCATAATGCAGATATCTAGTTATTTATAAATCTATCTATCTATCTACATATATAAAGTTAGTTTGTGAACCTGCTCATACGTCCATGTCACCTTATTGGATTGGACGTTTTGCGCCACGTGTCACAACACCAGCCGATTTGTGTATTTCTTTGATTTGCGTATTTCTTTCGCTTGTTTCCTATTCTCTTGTATTAATTGAGTTTTATTCACGTTTTGTCTTGGGCCTGAAATTAAGCATATTTAGAAATCCATGGCGAATTAGGAATCCTCTGTCATTGTCCTCTTACACCTCCATTTCAGCGATGAATATCATAGTTTTGAGCGTCGATTCGCTCTCCGTAACCCTACAAAGATACTTTCTTAACTCTGAGTTTTGCGTGATTAATCCCACTTGCAATATTCACTGTAACGTTTTCTACTTCCCATTAATTTTCTCCTTAAATTTGACCATTAACATCTTCATCCCAGTCGCCCACTCCGTATCACTAATTCGAGTTCAGCCTCTTCATATGTAACTGGCGGAGGATTTCCTATATATTTGCATGTGTAAAGAAGAGATCATGTTTCTGTCATCATCTTCAAAATTTCTTTGTATCTTTCTCTCTTTTTATCTCCATTCATGTCTCTGCTTTCATATTCGTTCGATCCAGACAATAATTTTATTAGAGTCTCACATCGTTTGTGATGTGTGTTCCTTGGGCATATATAAGTGTGTGGGCAATCCTCCACTCTCGAGTTAGCTTTTGGGTGTGAGTTAGGTCCATCACTAATATGGTATTAGAGCCCATAGGTGTTTAAGCTCAGCAGATGATTTCCCATATAAATAGTTGTCTACCTATGTAGTCTATAAAAATGGCCCATATTACTGTGGTATATCCGAGATGTTGGGTTTGGCCTGTTTCCGTTCGACCGTTTCCCACCTACATCTCGAGAGGGGCTATTAAAGTCCCACATCATTTGGCTATTAGAGTCCCACATCATTTGTGATGTGTGTTCCTTAGGCATATATAAGTGTGTGAGCAATCTTCCACTCTTGAGCTAGCTTTTAGGTGTGAGTTAGATCCATCACTAAATCTAGTATTATTCTAACTTCTTAATTTCGTTTCAGTAACCGGTACACCATTGCATGTTTAGTGTTTTCAATAGGGTAAGTGTAGATCTTAGAAATTATTTTACGAGTACTTGTTTATAGATCTCTATGGTTATGTCTTGGAAGTGATCTGATTATTGAGTGATGTTTTTTTCTTTCTTTCTTTCTGAAAGGAAAACGTAGAAGGCCGGAATGATGGGAGTTGACATGCTTCCTATAGAGTATGTCGGTTGTTGCTTACAATTATTTGTGTAAAATTTGGAACTTTTTATGTTTTTCATAAGTGATTCATTATTTCCCTTGCCCAGGCAAGGCTCATCCAGTACTCAATCAATTATCACAGGCTTACCTGAGCTCAGTGTTTTTTTATGTTGCAAAAAGCAACATCGCTATTAGATTCACTAAGCAAACATGAAGAACACATTCTCTCTGAAGCCCAAACTTCATGGCCACCTATCACCAGGTACTATCTCCTTGACGATCATGTAAGGATGTACCTTTGTATTGAACTTCCACAAATAAATCAGTATTTTCCCTTTCTGAGAAAACGTTGTGTTACAAGATCTTTTCTAAATCAGTTAGTCGGTTTGTTGTCATTCAAAAATGCCATTCTCATTATTTCTTTTGACACTACTTACAAAACGTTCTCTTTGAGCTTTTGTTTTCATGCTATTTTAATTGTAGTGCCGAAGCTCTGGCCAGTTTCGTGTGGATGTTACATCTCTATCTCTATATATTTGTTTCAATATGTTGATGATGTGAAATGATTACAGGCACCAAAGAAAGAAAAAGTCCCACTACCATCGTATGTGTATGTTTTTTTCTAGCTTTGAAAAGCTAATTCAATAGGTTTGGATAATTATCATTTTCTTATCAGTTACTGGTTCTCTTCGATGGGTTTGAATATCAAGTATCAGTAATTAGTAATCTTTTGTAGAACCTGAAGTTTTCAATTTTTTCCTTCCTAAGCTCTTTATGGTGTGCTTAATTTTTTTAAAGAGCTTTGTATTAGTATAACTCGATGGGTTTAAGTAACAAAATAGTATCTTTGCATCTTTCTAGCCTGGGGCTAAATGATATTACTTTCAAATCGTTGGCACACAAATGTTGTACTAGGAAATTAAAAGCCTTTGGTCTCATGCGTTTTCATTCAAAAGAAGACCATAATAAGTTACTCCATTGTGTCGTGGGCGTGTACGGCTTGGTCAAACGGCTCAAAAATCTCATGGTAAGGACATTGCTACTCTTTTTCTGTTTGGATGTGCATGTTTTTGGATTGGGTGGAGCAAGAAGCACAAGTGGCAGGGTGTCATTCGACGTCTGAGGCACAGAGGTATCTAGGGAAGAAGAGGAAGCTAGAGAACAAAGGGAAATGGGGTCAAGACCTCCTAACCAAGCAACTTCAAGCAAGGTGTATGATTTGGACCTGATTGGGCTCATGAAATCACAAATATATATATAGAACACGCGTGAGATGAGTTTTGTTTTGTAACTGAAAAAAGAATTGTTTGTTTATTTTTGCAGGAGAAACGAGGCACACTACAAGAAAACACGCTGAATTCCGACGGAGGTTCCGACGGACCAAAATGTCGTCGGACAAATTTGACGATTTTCCGACCAATTTCTGACGGAAGCAAAAAATAAGAGGTTGTCGGAATTCCGTCAGTATATACTGACGGAATTCCGACGAAACAGGGTTCGTCGGTATATACCGACGACTATCCGACGATATTCCGATCAACAATTATATCCGTTGGGGTCGTCATTATTTCGTCGGTATATACCGACGGACTTCTGACGAACCCTGGTTCGTCGGTATATACCGACGACTATCCGACGATATTCTGATCAACAAATATAACTGTTGTGGTCGTCGGTATTCCGTCAGAAAATACCGACGAATTTCTGATGGACTATGTGACCGTTGCCGACAAATCCATATGACCGTTTTATAGCCGTTTAAAATTTGTAAATACCGACGGAATTCCGACGCACTGCTTAATGTCCGTCGGAATTCCGTCAGAAATTAGTCGGAAAGCCGTAACCAATTTCCTATAAATTCAACCCCTCCTCATTTCAACTCTTCACTCCTCATTCTCTCTTCATTCTCTTTGATCATAACAATTCCGTAAAAATCATGTCTTCAGGAGGTTATTATCGTTCATGGATGGATAAACCTCATTTGGATCCCAACACCAAATTGCTTACGGAAGAATACGTTCAAGGGATTAAAGAATTCATGAGGCTTGTTCAACAACAACCAGATGCAAAAAATGGTATGTTAAGATGTCCCTGCTCTAGTTGCAATAATAATAAAGTTATAGAAGAATTTAATGTTTGGACTCATTTGTATATGAAAGGGTTTTCACGTAATTACAAAGTTTGGTATCTTCATGGAGAAACTGGTTATGAATATGGTAGTACTAGCGAACCTCAGCCTATTAGTGAATTTCAGCCGGATATTAGGTTAGAAGAATCTAGAACGGATATAGATTATGGTGTAGGTACTGAGCAGATGGTACATGATCATTATAGAGGGGAAGAACAAAATCCATTATCTAGGAGATTTTTTGACATGTTAGATGCAGGAAAACAACCTTTGTATCAAAATTGTAGAGATGGTCATTCAGCCTTATCATCTGCAACTAGATTAATGGGTATTAAGACAGACTATAATTTGGCTGAAGAATGTATGGATGCGATTACTGATTTTGTCAAAGGCATTCTACCTGAGGATAATGTTGCACCGGGTTCATACTACGAAGTTCAGAAACTGGTTGCCGGTCTTCAACTACCGTACGAAGTGATAGATGTATGTATTGACAACTGCATGATCTACTGGAGAGCGGATGAGACACGGAATGAATGCAAATTTTGTGGGAAACCTCGTTTCCAGGAGACGAGGGGAAGAGTTCCGATCCCGTTCAAAAGAATGTGGTATTTGCCTTTGACGGAAAGATTGAAGAGGTTGTATCAGTGTGAGCGCACAGCAAAAGCAATGAGATGGCATGCAGAGCATTCCACAAATGGTGAGATTAGACATCCTTCAGATGCGAAGGCTTGGAAACATTTCCAGTCAACATATCCAGAATTTGCAGAAGAGAGAAGAAATGTTTATCTTGGATTATCTACTGATGGTTTCAGCCCATTTGGAAAGCATGGAAGACAGTATTCTCTTTGGCCAGTTATTGTGACACCGTACAACCTACCGCCGAGCTTGTGCATGCGACGAGAGTTTTTGTTCCTCTCAATTCTCGTCCCCGGGCCAGAGCATCCTAAAAGATCACTAGATGTGTTTCTTCAACCACTGATATATGAGTTGCAACAACTATGGGCGCATGGTTTTGAGACATACGATGTTTCGTGCAAAGAAAATTTTCATATGCGGGCAGTACTTATGTAGACAATAAGTGACTTTCCAGCATATGGTATGTTATCTGGATGGACAACACATGGGAGACTATCATGTCCATATTGTCAAGATGACACAGCTGCTTTCCAACTAAAGAACGGAAGGAAAACGTGTTGGTTTGACTGTCACAGGCGATTTCTACCACCTGATCATCCATACCGCAGGAGTAGGAATGCATTTACGAAGAACAAGCAGGTGTTTGATGGTCCACCTGTGGAAGTTAGTGGGAAAGATTTGTTGAAGCAGTTTAGGTATTTTGATGCAGAAAGGACGCCAGATGTAGGTGGACATGAAAATATTCGAGTCAGTGCGGTTGGAGAGCTACATAACTGGCACAAAAAGAGTATTTTCTGGGATCTGCCATATTGGGAAAGTCATCTATTGCGGCATAATTTAGATGTCATGCATATTGAGAAGAACTTCTTCGACAATCTGATGAACACGGTCCTTAACATCCAAGGTAAAACGAAGGATAACTTGAAGTCAAGGTTGGATTTAGTCGATATATGTGATCGTCCTGAACTTCATGTGGATGAGAATGGTACGGCCCCTTTTCCCATTTATCGTCTGGATGGTGCTAGAAAAGAAGAGTTCTTTGATTGGATTACAGATAAAGTGAAATTTCCTGACGGATATGCATCAAATTTGGGGAACTGCGTTGATAGAAGCGAAGGAAAGTTTACTGGCTTGAAGAGTCATGATTGTCATGTAATTATGCAGCGCCTCCTTCCGTTTGCTTTTTCAGCATTATTGTCACGTAATGTTCATGAAGCAATTGCAGGTATCTTTTATTTTTACAGTTTAATTTATTTTTATATTTAACAGTTATGCTTATATAAACTAATACTTATGAAATCTATGTCTTTTATCTATGTAGGGATAAGTGTTTTCTTCCGCGATTTATGCAGCAGAGTAGTGACTGAAGAGGGTATTAATAATTTGAAGACAAACGCACCAGTCAGCATGTGCAACCTCGAGAAGATATTTCCTCCATCATTCTTTGATGTTATGGAACATCTTGTTATTCATCTCGCAAGAGAATTGGAACTTGGTGGTCCTGTGCAGTACAGATGGATGTATATTTTTGAGCGTTATATGCATCATCTGAAGAAGATGGTCAAAAATTTAAGCCGGGTGGAAGGATCTATAGTGGCACAGGTGATCAATGAAGAAACTGCAATTTTTGCTGAAAATTATTTTCCACCAGAAGTGCATACAAAACACCGAAGACCTTCTCGGCACAATGACAGAGGAGAGAGAGCAACATATCATGTTACTGTCCCAAGCATGTTCAAGGAAATAGGACGACTTAGTGGAACATTCACGAAGCGGAGACTTACGGACACTGAGCACGCTCATTTGCAAACATATTTGCTCACCAACTGTGAAGATGTTCTACAATATGAGAGGTAAAAATATTTATTCATTTACATTGTTTTTTTTAATATTCAATAAATTGATATAATATTTTTGTATATAGTGTATATATGGCGGAGTTGCGTATGACTCACAGCCATGCAACAGAACATGAGCTTCAACAACTTAGAGATAATGGATTTGCTGCGTGGCTTCGTAGTTATGTGAGTTATATATATCATATTACCCTATGCAAATGAGTAGTTTAATTTTAATATAAACAAATTAACTTTTCACTCATATATGTTTTTAATTTATAGGTGAATGATGGTTTGGCCAGAGGTTTTGTGTTCGATGATTGGATACGCGAATTTGTGCAGGGACCAAACTATGTGGTCAAATCATATCCAAAATTCTGTACGCGAGGATATGCATTCACAAAGAAAGGTCATTCTAAGACAACATATGATGCTGGTGTTTCATCTTCTTCCGGTGACGATGTCTACTACGGCAACATAAAAGAAATATTAGAAATCCAATTTCCTGGAATGGTTGGATTGCGTTGTGTAGTATTCTATTGTGATTGGTATGACACCACCCTAGATAGAGGAGTGAAGATTGATGCGTTTGGTGTTATATCGGTTCATTCGCGGCGGAAACTTCAATATTATGATCCCTTCATTCTTGGTTCGCAAGCTGATCAGGTATGTCAATTTATTCATAATTTTTTACCAATATCATTAATTAATGTTATATACTCTACTAATACTTGTAAAATTGATATGTATAGGTGTGCTACATCAGTTACCCTCGGGTGACGTACAGAGACGATCCATGGGTCACAGTAACGCAAATCAACCCAAGAGGACGATTGAATGGAAGTTCTGATGATGATGAACCATTGCAACCAGAGTCTACCAGCAACGCCCAGGCAGTTCAAGATTTGGCAGATGTTGAATTGGTTGAGAATTTTACTGAGTTTGGACTTGATGCTGTTGTACATTCGGAGGCAGAAGCTGAGGTTGTGGAGTTTGATGAAGATTCAGAAGATTCGGATTAGGTTTTTTTTTTTTTTTTTTTTTTCCTTGGTCCGTCGGAATTCCGTCGGCATATACCGACGGATTACCGATGAACCAGGCTAGTTAATTCCTCGTTAATTCGTCAGTATATTCCGACGACATACCGACGAACTCGACCAGTTCGTCGGTATGTCGTCGGAATATACTGACGGAATGCCGAGGACTTGTGTTTGAAAACAATTTCAAACATATAAATCTATAAATTTAGATGCCAAAACAACAAAAATAACACATAATAAGTGTTTAGTATAGTATTAGATCGCAACCATTCAAATATAACAACTCATAAAATAAGTGTTTATGCATATCAATGTTTTTATAACATCTCATCTTAACACTCATATACTTATACAATCATATTCATCTAATCTTACTACAAAAAATGTTATTGTGTAAAATTGTGTTATAAAAACATTTTTATTGTTAAATATTTATGCAAATACTATATATATTATCAAAGATTAGGATTTTGCATTTAGAAACTTGTAATCAACCCCTAAACACTATGTCGTCGGAATTCCCTCGGTAAAGTTTGTCAGTATTCCGTCGGAAAACACTGACGAACCCGTGTCCGTCGGAAATTTTATTCACCCGGGAAAACTAAACCGCGTGAAAATTTTCGCGCACCTCCAATTGGTTTATATTTAATGATTCCGACGGAATACTGACGAACCCGTGTCCGTCGGAATCATCAAATATAATTACCCTTCTTCTTCCTTCTTCGTTATTTCCGCCTCTCTCTCTATCCTCTCCGCCGTTTCTCTCTCTTTCAAGGCGATTCCGGTGGTTTTCGAGCTCCCATCCCCGGCGATTCCTCTACCCACGCTCATATCTCTTCCCCCAAACCCGAAATCATGTAAGAATCATCCTAACCTTTGTTTATTTCAATTTTTTAGGGTTTTGGATGTTAGATCTCCGATTTGTTCTTGTTTGATTGAATGTTTTAGGATTGAATGGATTGTTTAGGATATATAAGTTAGGATTGTTGTTTTAATTTTTTTCTGGAATTATTTTGTGTTTTTGTTAAAATTCAAAACGTTTTACTATTTTTTAAAACGTTTTTTGATATTTAAAAACGTTTTTTCAAGTTTACAGTTTAAACTATGTATTATTTAAAACGTTTTTTTTTTTGATTTTTAGAAACGTTTTTTTTATTTTTAAAAACGTTTTTTGATTTTTAAAAATGATTTTTGATTTTTAAAAACGTTTTTTGATATTTAAAAACGTTTTTTCAAGTTTACAGTTTAAACTATGTATTATTTAAAACGTTTTATTTTTTGGTTGATTTTTAGAAACGTTTTTTGATTTTTAAAAACGTTTTTTGATTTTAAAAATGATTTTTGATTTTTAAAAACGTTTTTTGATTTTTAAAAATATTTAACAACCCTTTTCAATATTTATAAAAAATTATAATTTTTTATATTTTTATATATATATATATAAATCATTTTTTATGTAAAAATCATTTTAATTAATTTGATGTATTAATTTTTTTAGGTCCGAGGAATCACCCCGCCCCGCAGCCCGTCGACGTAGTTCGGTGAGCTCTTCCCGTGCATCGGGATCGTCTCACGAACAAAACTCGTTTCCCGCATATATTCCCGCTCCACCTCCCGCTCCTGCTCAACAGAATCCGGGGGTCATGCCAGTTGAACTATTGGTTCAACAACCGGGTCGAGAGCATCTCCCGGTTCTCCATCCCACCCCACGACGAGGACATAGCACTTGGTTAGTATTTTTTTTATTTGTTGCATTATGTTTTTTTCCATTAATTAACTTGCTAACTTGTATTTTTTTAAAGGTTCATCAAGTCGAGTAATGGCATTAGCAGGAGCATCAACCAGATGATGTATTCCATGCTCCAAATTGGATATACGAAGTGGAGTGAGATCCCTCAAGAAGACCAAGAGTTGTGGTTTCGTCAATTTGCGGTAATAACTCTTCATTTTTTAAAATTACTTACATTTTTTTAATATATCTACTTACTAAAATTATGTGTGTTTTGTAGCAAGAGTTCAACTGGCACCCCGATCACACGGAAACAGTCCGTATTAGATTCAAAGCTAAGGCCATGGACTCTTATACAAAGCAGGTGAATGCGTGGAAGAAAGTTTGGCAGAAGAACAAGAGGCCACAGAACATCAACGGGAGGGTGTTCGAGCAGTTGGTAGCTCATTGGCAGAAGGACGAAACTGCAGAGACGTCTTCTAGGAACTCTAAGAACCGGAAGAGCGATCGTGGCGGGAAAGGTATGTATGTGCACAACCTCGGGGCTTGCTCTATGTCTACTAAGGAAGATGAACTTGTAAATTTTTTTTATTATTTATCTTTATGTTTATTTATATAAATATTTTATATATTCCTTGGCTAATAATGGTGGTTTTTTAGATCGAAGCAAATGACGGTAATCCCGTTGATCGACTCCAACTCATTAAGGTGGCTCACACTAACAAGAAGACGGGTCAAATTCAGGACCTCTTGATCAAAGATGTCGTTGATTTGGTGGAAACTGAAATAGCATCTCAATCTCAGCCTCTCTCTGATGACGGCGATTCAGTGGGAGCTTCAACCAACTTGTCCCGATTGCAAATCAATGAGATGGTTGAAAAGGTAATTTTTTTTTATCAATATATTCATTTTATAATGTAGTTTACTAACTTAAAATATTTTGTAGGCTGTTCCTAAAAGGAAAGGAGGCTTTTTAGTTGGATTGGCCCGCCGTGCTTCTTCGTATCCGGCATCTTCTTCGCAGGCTCCGTATGCCGATCCCATGATTCTCGATGAGCTACATGACAAAGGTGAACGGATTGTGGCATTGGAGGAGCAGAACGCCACTATCCAAGCTGAGAATGCCACTATCCTTGCTGAGAATGCCACTTAATGAAGAAGCTAAACCGTTTATTTGCTTCGAGTTCTTAGTTTTTCTGAATTTTAAAACTTTCTGAATGTTTTTTTTTAATATTTCGGTTTGTATGAATTTAAATTCTATAATATTATTAGTTTTCAATTTCAGATTTATTTTAATTAAATTTATAAAATTGCAAAATTTTATTCTATAATAAAAATATTTAAAAATGCAAAATATAATTATATATTAAAAATTGGAAATACTGACGAACCATGTCCCTCGGAAAATACTGACGAACTGCGGTCCTCGGAAAATACCGACGAACCATGTCCCTCGGAAAATACCGAAGAACCTGTCCCTCGGAAAATACTGACGAACAAAGTCGTCGGAAAATACTGACGAACAAAGTCGTCGGTATTTACCGAGGACAAGGTTCGTCGGTATTTTCCGACGACTTTGTTCGTCAGTATTTTCCGAGGGACCTAGTTCGTCAGTATTTCCAATTTTCTGATGACCACTGTTGTCGGAGCTGTTATCGGAATGTGGTCAGAAGTTCGTCAGAATATAGTTTTTCGGCATTCGTCAGAAATTCGTCGGTGTGGCTGACGAAATTCCGACGAAGTTCTAAATTCCGACGAAATGATACCGACGGACAGTTTCGTCGATATTCGTCAAAATGTGTCTATTCCGACGATATTCTGACGAATTCGTCCGTCAGTATCCGCCTGCTTTCTTGTAATGGCAGAGTTGGACATGGTGGAGAAATAAAAGGAAGAATTCATCTCTGGCTTATCCAGATTCACTATCTTTCATTCAATTTTTGAGAACATATAATGGTTAACATCGTTTGAAACTATCTCTTTTCATTTGTTTTGGCTCTGTAACAAAGCTGATATAAAATAAACGCATGACAATTACGAGGATATTGTTGAAGGATAGAAGGCTAAGCTGGAGAGAAGTGCATCGGGCGACCAGACATGGGAAATTTTCATCCCCAACAAGAATTAACACCAAATATGTTTTTAAGAAAAGATTCGTGTCTGCTTCTTCAGGGTTACGTGGATTTTGAATGTTGTTTAATCTTTGTTTTCTTTACCTATCGGTTGGTTCAATGTATGATAAGTAATCCAAATGTTAATGACCTTTCTGAGTTAAGAACAAAAAAAAGTTTAGATTTCGATAGCAATATTGTAAGTGCAACCTTAGATGCGACTACATATTGTATTTTAGTTATATTATTTTGAAACAAGTATTACAATTAAAAAACGATTAGATGATAGGCGTACTCTCTTTGTTTGTGCACATGGAAACGTTAACAGGTTAATAATTTAAGAATATAACTATATCTTGATCAGCGCAACCGTGTGGATTTTATTTTTATTTTTATAAATATAAATATTTTTTAGAATATAAATGGTATATATTTTTAACATTACTCATATATTTAAATATTTATATAACTACTTCAAATACAATAATTTTATATTTTACATATTATAATTAACCAATTGTTTAAAACCGTATGTATTTGTCACTTCTTATTATATATTTATCTTATTTTATATGCATTTAGATATTAAACAAATTAATATATTCATAAGAAAACATATTTGAAAATTATTTTGTATTTAATTTACAGTAAATTCTGTCCATCCTTCAAAACTGGAATTTCTTTTACAAATATTTTTATGCTTATTCGTTTAAATAATATATTATTGTATTTTATTTTATTGACATGTACTATATAGTTTGCTAATTTTAAGCTATTATATCAACATATTTAAAATAGAAAAATATCATGATTAAAGTAGTTACAAAGATTTCATATTATTAGATTTAATGAAATACTTGTTAATTTTTATACATGTATTATATATTTTGCTAATTTTAACCCGTCTTACCAACGTATTAGATTTTATTTTTGGACATAAATATTTTATACTTACGAAAATAAAATATATGTAATATATAACTTTATCAATTTAATACAGTTTTATTATATTTAGCTGAATATAATAATATTGTTTTAATATGATTAATTATGATTATATAATAGATAAAATATAATATATTTTTTTTTCATTTTATAAACGATAACTAAATTTATTAATGTATAATAATATTTCAACTAATTTCAAAATTAGTGAAATTATTTAAATATAATTTTGAAAATGAAGATCTTGTAAAGATCTTTTAAAACAGATTTGTTAGAATTTTTAGATAAATATATTTACATTTAAATGAAAAGATATTATGATTAAAGTATTTTAAAGATTTTATATATTATTATTAGTCTTAGTAAAATACATTTAATAAAATTTCTAAATGATGGTCTAAATTAAAAAATCACACATGAAAAAATTCATGACTTCTGTTTTAATATATAAAATTATTTATCTATTAGTTTCAAAGTATAGTTAAAAATAGAGAAATTAGCCTCCATACCAAAGCATTATACAATAATTAGGTAAATACCAATTTACACTATATATTACTATCTGACATAATTTAAATATGACCCTGCTATCCCTATGTCTATGAAACCATATAAAATTTAGAGAAATTAGCCTCCATACCAAATCATTATACAATAATTAGGTAAATATCAATTTACACTATTACTTTCTGTACTTAATTTAAATATGACCCTGCAACCCCTATGTCTATGAAACCGTATATAATTTATTGTGTGATTTACCAAATCTTCTTTACTGCTAATATCTCTTTCCAAATCTTCAGATGTCAGACTAAAACAAATCTCTTCTCAAATTTCTTTCTTGTATCTACATAGTTTATTTCAAAATTTAAAATCTTCGTTTCCAGCTATCATCTATCTTTCTCTTTATCTCTTTTCTTTATGTGTTTCAATGAAATCACTCATAAAATCTAACAGTAGAAATATCAGGACAAAGAAATGAAAAGTTGGCACTGCAATGAAATCTTAGTCTCATCAATTTCTTTGTATTTTGTGAAGTTCTTTGCCGCTATATGGTCATAGTTATGATCTTGATTCTTATAAAATTATGTACCTGCTATATGGAGTCAAACTATTTGTCCAGTCAATATTTACAGCCGACGGATAATTTTAACAACATCCAGCTAAGTTGAACTTCAATACATTATCGTTTATGGTGAAAGGAAAATTTATCCGGTTAATAAGATACATAACTGTATAAGAAATCAATTTTCTAGATAATTTGTTTACACTTACGTGGAAGAGTACATGTAGGGTTGGAAATAGTTGTGTTGGTATAAGAGTTTAGATAACCACACCAAAAATACTACACCATAAACCTCAATAATAAACGTTTACCCCAAACAATAATTCCAATGTCCTGAACATTAAACCCTAAACGCAAAATATTAGACCCTAAACCGAATAGGAACCCAGGAACCCAATCTCATAAGTAAACTGTTATAATTAAAAGAAATAGTAATTTCTTACGCAGTTTTTGAATAATAAAATTTATTACCAGTTTATAAAACTGTTAAATGTAGACTCTATTCCATTAGTGGTTCGAAAAATTATTATACCATAATAGTGAATTCTGAATAATTGAAAATTTGGTTTCTCATTATCGTTAACAAGCTATCAATCAAGTTACACGTCTAACGACAAAATTGACATGTTATCGTACGTAATAACTTTACCCCTAAATGAAAAAGGTGAGTTTAGCCGGTTATGAAAATACCTGACTGTTTAATAAATAAATTTCCTATATAACATGTTTACACTAACGTTCAGCTGTGAATAAGAGTATATGGTTTAAGGTATAATAATTTTATATCTTTAATCAAGTAATATGTTTACGAGGGTAAGGGTTTAGATTTTAGTGTTTACTCTTTACTTTTTGGGTTCCGGTGTCCCTATTGGGTTTAGGGTTTAGCATTTTGTGTTTAGGGTTTTAGTTTAGAGTTTAGAGTTTAGATGTGTCCACTCTTTCTTCTTGACATTGTTGAAGTATTAGACGTACCCACAATATAGGGTCAACCCAATTGCCTAGTTAATATTTCCAGGTGACATCTAATGCAAAAACTATCCGGCTAAAACACACGTAAGCTAAGTGAAAAAAGCAAAGTTAGCCGGTTACGAGAATATATGACTGTTTAATAAATACAATTTCTGTATAACTTGTTAACACTGACGTTCAGCTGTTGGGATACCGTTGTGAATAAGAGTAAATGGTTGATGATATAATAATTTATATTTTTAATCAAGTAATATGTATACGGGGGTAAATGTTAAGATTTTAGTGTTTACTCTTTACCCTTTGGATTCCGGGGTCCCTATTGGGTTTAGGGTTTAGCATTTTGTATTTAGGGTTTAGGTTTAAGGTTTATAGTTTGGGGTTTAGATGTGTCTATTCTTTTTGCTTGACATTTTTGAAGCATTAGACGTACCCGCATATATAGTGTTAGCAAATCAAATTTTCTCTGATAATTTACACTCAACTTATAGACGCTCAGTTTCAGAAGCAAAACAAATTATTCATACACACATTTTTGTACATAGATATATAATTTTTGTATGTACATGAGCCAAATATTTTCTTAGATTTCTTTGGAGATGCGTTGTTTGCGTCATAGATTTTGTGGACAGGGATGAAAATACACGAATTGTTGATTGTCAGATACCAATGTGTTATCCCTAAATCATTACCAATTTTTTTTATCTATAGTGCTAAATCTAACTAAATCTTTTTTTTTGTCAGATGCTCTAAAGCCTTAATGAAAAGAAACTGGAGGGCTACTTTCGTCTTTCTAATGCAAAGAGAAACGACACGTTGACACAACTTTCCACTCTTTCCTATATTCCTAATTTCTCTATCTTCCTATGTTTTCTACCCAATTTGCTCTTAAAAATATCTGGAATTTTTTTAAAAATATATAAAATGTTACATACTTTACCATAATAGGACTGGCTTACACAAACATCACTTTGTATCCTAAGTATTCACCTTAACAAGTAACAAAATTTATAAATTTGAACTTTATATATAAAAAATAGGCCTATTTAGTGAATATCAAAATTGTATGTGGTAATTGCAAAAGTGTGTAAACATTTTAATAATTGGCGAACCATGTACACAACCTTGATAAAAATACGGTAGTAACCTTGACAGGAGGTAACATACCTATTCCCTTTTCTCGTAACCGATTATTTTGTCCTCTTGTAAAGGCAAACATTTATTTGCAGAGTTCGTAAAATGATTTCACGAACTCGTCCGAGACGGCGAGTCACTCAACTGAGTCTGATCAAAATAACCGGTTTTGTAAGGTATTATTGCCAGTTTTATAAGCAATCGACAGTTACAAGTTATCCCATAAGGACATTTTTGGGATTACCTAAAATTTTACAGTATCATTACCTCCTAGCTAATTATGAAATATATTTTTGATATCTAGTGCAAAAACCCTAAAAATATTGATATAAATATTCAAATGTAGACTTTACCAACTCATGAACTCAATATTACTAAGTTCCTTTCATCACCCATCACAAAACAACAAAAAATGAATTCAAATCATCCCCTATCAATCACTGAAAAACTCCTTAAAATTTCCAAAGAGATATCAATATATCACAACACATCATGACTAACCATGGAGATATAAAATTATTGTGATATACATCATTTTTTTATCGTGTACAATGTATAAAAATGACTTCTTTCTCTATTTTTCTGATTTTTCAATAATTCACTATTCTGATGAAAGGTGGTGCTCAAACATGCAAACTGAAGAAAGAAATAAACTAGACAATCTGATTTAGATAGATCAAAATAGAAATTTTACTATTCGATGCAAAATTAACCCATGAAGGTGTTTTGATCGAAAAAAACAACAAAAATATAAATCCAAAACGAGTTAAAAAGAAGGGAAAAACTAACTTCTTGTGTCGTAACTAAAGCGCTTCATCACTTCAGAAAATATATATAGAAAGACCAAAAGATATTTTAAAGTTTCACATTCCAAATTTCAGTTTCATTTACAAAATTTTGATTTTCGTTATAATTTCCAAAAAATATAAATCTTTTTCCTCATTTACTACTAATATGTTTCATTGCCAGAATTAGTTCCATACCAAAACTCAAATAAGAAAAATTTATAAACAAAACTTCATTACACATGTTTAAAATCTGATTACTTCTAAAATAAAGTTTCAATGTCGTTCTTTCAATAATATGTCCAGATGATATTTAACAGTATAAATATGTTCTCTAAATAAAACATCAATTTTATTTTATAATTAAATTCTAAGTAAATTAACTTTGATATAACTATTAGCTTTTTATTCTACTTTTATTAAATCGATTAATCACAACCAGTCATGATATTCCAATTTGAACTAAGTAACTTCAAAACAAAGTAATATACTGCGACCGCTAACCACTATTAAATACTCCCTCCGTTTTATATTACTTGATGTTTTGTCTTAGTGCACAAAGATTAAGAAAACTAGATTTTTCTAAACAAATTATTTTTAAAAAAATTATTTTAGAATCAATTAACCAATAATAAAAAAGCCATTAAAATCTAATTGGTTGAACAGTTTCTAATAAAGTTAAAGTTAACCTTAAAATCTTAAAACTTCATCTAATTTGAAACAAAATTATCCTTCTAAAACATCAACTATATTGAAACGGAGGGAGTATATTAAAAAAATTATCGTTATCTTTTAACATATTTTCATCATATTTTTGAACATATTTTGTTTACTAAAACTATAAAATGAATTATAAATTTATTTAAGAAAAAAACATATGAACCTACACGCAGAAATACTACGGAGGTGTTATTGAATTTGGTAGTTTAATGGAGTTTGATGGAATTTAAGTCTCACATGAAATCCAGTGTTATTCATTGTGGAATTGCACAAAGTGAATTAAAATCCAGTGTTATTGGATTGAGGATTTGTCAAATAGAATTTAGAAAGAATTAAATTCCCCTCTTATTCAATATCCCAATAGATTTCTTGAGAAATCAGTTATAATAGATTTTGATGGACTTTTTAATAAAAAACAAGAGGAAACAAATCCTAGCTTTTTTACGTAGATTTCAAATTCTTCCTGCACCACCATTCCTTTTTTTATCATCCTTCCTTCACCATAATCTATGATCTTTCTGAATTCAAATATCATCCTTCTTCACCAGAATCTATGATCCTTCTAAATTCGGCAACAAAGACGGCGGCTTTATGGTCTTGGGCCTCTTGGCCAAGTACCTAGGTGTCGGCAAACTGCTCCGGCTGTGACCAACGAAGAAGGAGGAGAGAAGAAGAAGATGGTGACGATGCAGTTTCTGTTGTCGGAGATGTACAAGAAGGCGGAGGATGCACCACGTCCAATGGACGAGAGAGTAGTGATTAAGGCGGCAGGAGGGAGAAAATACGGCGTGGTTACGTTCAGTGGTACATCGGTGGAGAGTGTGGTGAGCCAGAAGATGAGGAAGCTGAGGAGTGATTTTGAGAGAGATGGGTTAACTAGGACATGATGGTTCCTATACTCTTCAAACGCTTTGGTTATTAATTGGCCAGCTCTTGCATGACGTGAACCATTCTCTGATACAGTTGAGGAAAGAATCAAGGAGGTTGCTGCGATCAAGTAGCAAAATCTAGCAAAGGAAAATCAAAAGCCGTTGAGCTTTAAACAGTAGGAAACAAGTTTCCATTCCTTTCAAAAATCTTCTCCACAAATTACGGTTGAGTTGTTGACTAAACAGAATTTGTTTACCTAGATTACAGCAACTAGCGTAAAACACAACCAAACCAACATGCAATTTTTAAAGAAAAAATCACCCTGCAAACTGAAGTAAGTTATTTTGTAATATATGCAGCCACTATCTTCTAATCGAGCAGTATTTTTCCAAAGGGAACCCATAATAATTGTGGAAACGTATTCCATTGAAATCCTTCACATAAATCAAAATGCATTACGAACCATTTTATTTAAATCCTTCTCATCTTTTAAAGAATCCACTCAAATCCATTAAAAGAATCCTAATTACGGTTATTTTCAATTCCACTAAACTCTCAATCGAATAACACCTCCTACAAGTGTTGATTATTACTGACCTTTGCAATTCCTTTCGAGGGAAAAGCTAAAGAAACGTATGAGAATATTATCATGACAAAAAGAAAAAGGGGAGGAGCAATTCGTAATAAACCGAAAGTTGAAGGATTACAAAATTTATTAAAGTACACATCGTTGAATCTTCCATGAATCTTACTCTCCAGTCTCCACTCGTCTTTGGACTCTTTTCTGTGGTTCTGTACCATCGTTGAAACTTCCTCTCCACTTGTGTCTTTCTTATCTATTTACTCTTGTCTTTGGATTCTTTTTTGTGGTTGACCCTCATCGTTGTTATTTCTCTCTTTTGCTGAAATCATTGCGATCCTGTTCCTCAGTTTCTTGCGTGCTCTCTACTCATGGGTTCACTGTCTCGCACTTCGAAGCATGATGTCTTCCCGAGCTTCTGTGGAAGAGACGTGCGCAAAAGCTTTCTTAGTCACCTTCTGAAAGAGCTCAAAAGCAAGGGAATCCAAACTTTCATAGATGACGAGATTGATCGAGGCCAACCTATCGGTCCCGAGCTCGTACTAGCGATCAGAGAGTCAAGGGTTGCCATTGTCTTGCTCTCCCCTAACTACGCTTCTTCAAGCTGGTGTTTGGATGAGTTAGTGGAGATAATGAAGGGAAAGGCAGAGGATCAAGATGAGTTGGAGGAAATCATGGAGAGGGATCAACAAAAAGTGATATCCATTTTCTACGAACTGGATCCATCTGATGTTAGGAAGCAGACCGGAGATTTCGGGAAAGTATTTGAAAAAACCTGTGTGGGGAAAGAAGAAAAGGTGAAGGCATGGAGGCAAGCTTTGGAGGGTGTCGCCAATATAGCTGGTTATGACTCTCGGAGATGGTTCGTTCACTCTTATTATATGTAGCTACTTTTCATGTCTGTCTGTTTTAATGGTTAGCCTCTGTTTTTGCTAGGGACAACGAAGCTGATTTGATCAACAAAATCGCCGTTGAGCTTATGAGTGTATTGGGTTTTACACCATCAAAAGACTTTGATGACTTTGTTGGCATAGGAGCTCAAATCACGGAGATAAAAACAAAGTTGATCCTACAATCAGAACAAGTTAAGATGATTGTGCTTGTGGGTCCTGCCGGGATTGGTAAGACGACCACTGCAACAGTTTTATACAACCAACTCTCTCCAAATTTCCAGTTCAGCACGTTTTTGGAGAATATCAGGGGAAATTATGAGAAGCCTTGCGGTAACGACTATAATTTGAAGTTGAGTTTGCAGAAACATTTGTTGGCTGAAACATTAAACCAAAAGGATATTGAGGTTCGTCACTTAGGGGTGTCTCAACAAAGGCTGAGGGACAAAAAAAGTGTTGGTTGTTCTTGATGAAGTGGATAGCTGGTGGCAACTAGAGGCAACTGCATACCAGCGTAAATGGTTTGGTCCCGGAAGTACTATTATCATTACAACAGAAGATAGAAAACTTCTCAAGACACTCAGACTAGGGATCAATCATATCTATGAGATGAAATATCCAACTGAAGATGAGTCTCTTCAGATCTTGTGCCAATATGCTTTCGGTAAAAAGTCTCCAGGAAAACGTTTTGAAAAGCTTGCTCGGGAAGTTACTTGGCTTGCTGGTGATCTTCCTCTAGCCCTGAGAGTCATGGGATCGTATCTACGAGGAATGTCCAGGAGAGAGTGGATAGAGGCCCTACCAAGGCTCAGGTCTAGCCTTGACAGAGAAATTGAATCAACTCTAAGATTTAGCTACGACGGGTTAACTGACGAAGATCAAGCTCTTTTCCTGCATATTGCATGTTTCTTTGTTGATTTCAAGGTTTCTAGCATTAAGAGTTGTCTTCGAAAAAGCAAACTGCACGTCAAACATGCCAAATAGCAGTTTTGAGGCGCTTTGGGAGGGAATCAAAGTAAGAATTATTCAGCATTTTTATTGTATCGTATTTCATGTAAAGCACGGTAAGTCATTTTTCTAAAACTCATATTTTCCTTTGTTTTATTTTTGTATAGCCTCTCCAATGCCTCAAGCTAATGGATTTGAGTAACTCTCGGTATCTGGAAAAGATTCCAGATCTCTCAAAAGCAAAGAGTCTCGAGAAATTAGATCTCCATGGCTGCGAAAGTTTGTTGGAGCTCACAAGCTCTATTGGCAATGCTACTAAGCTTACAGTCTGCAGCCTTAGTGGTTGCAGACTTTTGAAGAAGCTCCCCTCTTCTATCTATAGGTTAACTAATCTCGAGATATTAAACCTCGGTCGATGCTCAAGATTGAAAGCACTGAGTCTTTTCTCGAGTTTTGAAAAACTCCAGCTGAGCGATACTGCGATAGTGGAATTGCCATCATCAATCAGCACTTGGTCTTGTCTTTATGAATTGGATATGGCAGGGTGTACAAACATCTCAGAGTTTCCAACTGTTCCAGACAGCATTGTAGTGTTGCAGTTGAGTGAGACAAGGATAGAGGAGGTTCCTCCATGGATCGAGAATACCAGTAAAATGCCCAGCACTCGTGGGTCGGACGTAAATTACTATTTCTATTGAGAAAAGGAAATCGGGAACTACATTTGCGTGAACGACGGCTGTTCACAACAGTCTGCGTGAACTACATTTGCGTGGATACGAGAAGCTGAAAAGTATATCTCCAAACATTTCTAAGTTGGAGAATCTTGAGTATCTTGCTCTGAGTATCGGTTATGGTTACGAGAATCATGAGATAGATTACGATTACGCAATAATCGAGTGGGGACCTGAACTGAAGCGAACTTGGACATTAAAAACAGACTTCGATGTTCACTACATTTTGCCAATATGTCTACCCGAAAAGGCTTTTACATCTCCAGTATCGTTACGTTTGCGCGGTGAAGGTTTCAAGACTATTCCAGATTGCATCAGCAGTCTTTCCGAACTAAGTAAGCTTGACATCACAAAATGCAGAGATCTCGTAGCACTTCCACCACTTCCAGGTTCCCTTCTATCTATCAATGCACACGGTTGTGAATCCTTGAAGAGTATAGACTCCTCCTCTTTTCAAAATCCAAACATTTGCCTAGACTTTTCTCGCTGCTACAACCTGAATCAAGAAGCAAGAAAGCTCATACAGACATCAGCTTGCAAATATGCGGTTTTACCGGGTGAAGAAGTTCCTGCACACTTCCCCCACCGAGCTAGTTCAGGTTTCCTAACAATCAATATGACTCCAACACCTCTTCCTTCATCCTGCAGATTAAAAGCGTGCATCTTGCTGTCAAAAGATAAGATTAATCTCGAGGATCATAAAGATGACGAGGATGAGAATTCGTTGATTGGTATATCTTGTGGCGTCGGGGGTAAACATAATGGCCACACTGTCCCATATGGGTCAAACCAGCTCCATCGTTTGCCAGTTCTATATCTAGATGAAGGGCATCTGCATATATTTGACGCTTCTTTCTCTTTAATCCAGGATTTTCCTGAAGCCAAAGAAGCCACTTCCAGCGAGCTTTCGTTTGTGTTCAGAGTCCATGATAAAACCTGGAAGGTCAATGGCTGCAGTGTACGACTTTTGGAGAAGGTCCCTCAATGTATTCTTGACGGAAAAGAAACTGAAGAGGAAGAATGTAGAGGAATAAACATAGAGGCAAACAATGAAAATGCAGGTGATGAGGATAAAGAAAAGGAAGATGATGATGATGGTGAAGGTGCTGAAGATGAAGGTGTTGATGTTGAGGAGGATATAGATGGTAATGGAGCTGGTTTTTCTGATTTAGGAATGGACATAAACAATGAAACTGAAGAAGGAGAAGAATCAAGTAACTTCCTGAGCAAGCTTTTCAAAACCATCATATGGTGAGTTTTAACGAAAGAAGATTGGCAGAAGATCTGCAGAGATTCGGTTGAAGTTGGAAATTTCATCTCGTAGATATGACTGATACACAATCTGAGTTGCTTGAAAAATTTTCTATCTTCGGTTGTAATGATAACAATACTTCCGGCAGCCAAATATCCACGTATGTTTGCCATTTCCTCTAGTTGCCAGAAGCTATCAATTTCATCAAGAATAACAAACAAACTAGATTTTGATCCGCGCTTCGAAAGCGCGGATAATTTTGAATATAAAGATAGTTTAATGTGAATAAGTATTTTGAAATTATTATATATTTATGTTACAAAGTCGTATTATATTTAAAAACCGAATATGTTTAAAATTATATAATTTATGAATTATTGTATTTAAGATTTTTATATATACATTCTTATGTAACTATTTTTAGGTATATCATATTATCCGGACTCAATAAACAAAACCAAATTGTCTTGAAATTACAGATTTGATTCAAATCGGGTCCAGGTTATTGATTATTTTTTGGACCCGCGAGTCTTGATTCGAGTCTGGATCGGATCTTAGTTCGAGTCTCTTTCGGATCTCGGTTCGAGTCTGGATCATGTTCGAGACGACTGGTATCTAAAATACCTAATATTTTGTGTATAATAGGTATAGAATATTTCAAATATGTTTTCTTCGTTACAAATACTTTTTATAGTTTCAGGCTTGTTTTAGGTAAAGTTTCGAATTTTAGATAAAAAATCAAATTCTAAAAATATATTTTTGGTATTCAGGTAAAATTTTGAGTTTTTTTTCTGTTACTCCGTTAGACTTTGGGTAATTTTTTGGGGAAGGGGGAGGGGCAGGTTTTTGTATTTGAATATTTTCTAAGTTTTGTCTGCTTTTAAATTTCTAGGACCTAAAAGATCCGGAACCGAAAAGAATTAACACGTATTCGATCCTAAGACATGAAAGCACATGTCTACTCTCTCAATTATATTTTGTTTGCATTTTATAAGAGTTATTTTTGTTGAGTTGGTGAAATTTAAGATTTATTTTGCAGATTTTTAGTTGATTTAATGGTATATATTTATATAAATATTTAATAGTTTTTAATTTTTTTGTTAAATATCAATTTTGTTTATTATAAATACTCTTTATAAAAATCAATTTAGAATATTTAGATAGGAAGTATGTCACATGAAATGAGGAGTAATATGATTCAGTTAACATTTTTTAAAAAATATTATGTAGTTAAATTAATTAATGATATGATCAAAATAATTATGCATGTAACTATTGAACAATATATATATATATATATATATATATATATATATATATATATATGTGTGTGTGTGTGTGTGTGTGTGTGTGTCTATGTGATATGGCGTGGAAGTTATAGTATAATTACTAGGATAAGCCCTGCGCCTTGCACAGGGTGAAATATTTATTTTAAAATTTATGTTTTCATATTGTAAAATTTCATGATTTCTGAATACATGTGTTTTTGTGTTTAAAATATATTTGATATTTATGTTTTTTTCAATGTAGAATAATTAATTAAGTATAAATATTTGGTATACATAAAAAATTATAGAAGCTCAAATCAAACAATTAAAATGAGATATCATTGATATTCTTATAATCATAGATTAAGGGTTATGAAAACATTTGATGGTATTTATAAGGAAAAACTCAACCGTATATATATAGTAGGCATAGATAGGTTTTCGGATTGTTTGGAAAGTTAAAATAATTAGCACTAATTATCTAAAAACCATATTTAATGTGATATATTGAACCAATATTTACGTAAATTTTCAATAACTACCACAAACATATTTAGCAAAGTTGTTTTAAGTTGTCGAAATTTTAGACTTGGTGACAAAGTATATTATTATCTTAAATTAAACCTACCATATAGAACTTCTTCAAAATTTTGTACCAAGCTTAAAAATTTGGTGGAATCATTAACTTGGTCAAAACGTTTCTCAACTATTCAAACAATATGGTATAAAAACAATTAATTTAAACTTACCAAAAGAGTTTGATACATAAATTGTGTATCAGGAAAATTTGGTTCAAATATTAGGATTTTTACTGTCTTCTAATGATCATAATACCGGCAGTTTACGATTGGTCCTATTACGACTCAATTAAAATTAAAAAGAACATTTAAACGACATTGATTATAGATAATACGAAATAAATAGTTATTTTCTAATTAAACATATTGTATTGACAAACTTAAGATTTATATATGATTGAATTTTTTTACAATTTTTGTTTGTTTATATAATCATTTATATGTTGGGCTGATACATATGGATATTTTCTTTTACTAACTTGACAGTAAATAAAATTTAAATATTTTTTCGATTTTGAAGTTATACTAATTTTCAAAATATCAGAATTTTACTTTCGTTTTGAAAATATAAGATGGAAAATTAAAATATTAAAAAAGACAATTACAAATTTGAAAACTAAACTAAAATTGTGTCTCTTTGCTATAAAATATTTTTTTCTTTTATTAACAAAACAATTTTGAATAACTGCGTTTCTTTTGCTATTATTTTATCAAAGCGTCTCTTTATTATTAATTAAAAAAAACAACACTTAGAAAATCATTAGTTTCTGTTTTAAACCAAAAGCATGCAATACTTAGACCATAATATATATTAAATTTTGATTTAAATTTCTGTTTTAGTAATATGGACTAAGAGTATATCTTACACATTTTAAAAAAAATATTATGTTGAATCACAATATAAATCAACCTTGAGCCATTTAAAGAAAGTATCATTTAATGAGATCATTGAGTATTAATTTAATGAGATCGCCGAGTATTAATTTAATGAGATCGTCGAGTATTAAGTTTATCATATCATATACATTTATGTTTGGATTAATATAATATTTCCTAGAAATTGGATTTTGAACTTAATAATTTTTAATTAATTTTTATGGTGCCACGTAAACAAAATTAACATCATAATTAAGTGACACTTAAGCAAAATTTTTTAGTTAATACAAACTGAAGGTTACAACTTTTTAAATGTTTCTTTATTAATATATAGAGGATAATCATACTTTTTGGTCAAATTAAATAATCATACTTAGTACGCGTATCTTTACTTTAAATGCAAAAATAAATTTTCATATTTTGATTAGGAAAATCTCGCATAAATGTTGCTAACTATGAGTAACTTACTTTGTACAGAATAAGAAACTAAATTATTCTCTTTATTAATATAGTCAAATATATAGAGTAATTAATCACTGCTTATTTTCAATTTTCTTATTGCGTAACGCAAGGATTCATATTTCTTATTTATGGTGTTCGAAACACTGTCATAAATAGGAAAAAAGATTTATATGCGTAACTATAATCTAAACCAATATTTGAGAGAAGTGAGACCAATGGCAAAACCTGTAATATATTTAGTAAGTTAAGGATATTTCTAAATATGGTTTGAAGAGAATTGTGGAACAGACATGTCAGCATGGTATTAGGGTAAATAAGTATTAACTAAAAGGTTATTTTTTACATTTTTCCCTATTAATAAGAAAGGGATGATACATATTTATTAATTTGAATTTGTTCATAAATGTATTCACCTAATAATCAATAAAGGAAAAGTAATTATATGTTAGATTGTTAGTCCAATATTGAATTTATTCGTTTTATATTAAAAAAAAGAAAGATATAAACTCGTGAGAATATTTTGAGTAGTAAATGTATTACTATCAATGCTCCACCATATATTCATATATTTCCATAAATTAAAAATCCAATTAATGTTGACAAACTTGTGTGAAGAAGCTTTAAATATATTGTTTTACCAAGTAAGATAAGCTTAATTATACGGTAACCGAAATTCCATATAGAGAAAAAATACTTTGATATAAATTTCTATATTTCCGACTTTACAATATGCTAGATATATAGTTCCCTACTTATATTAAATTTCATATTCTCTATATATATATTCTCCATATTATTTATATGTGTGACAATTATAATAAATTAAATAAATATGTGGCCAGTCCTCATATTTGTATATGAAAATATGAACACCAAATATAAATCATATAATAAAACATATCTTGTGTGACTGCTTTCTCTGAGTTGGTCTTCCATGAATGAGACTATTATCAAATTCTTGATTATTAGCTAATAATCAATAAACAACAATTCAAAAAAAAATCAAGTCTATTCATTTACCGAAATTATATAACTGCTAATCAAAAATATTAAAATAACAAAGAGTAAAAAACAGCTGCATATAATATTCTTAAAAGTAAACATAAAAGAAATAAGGAAAGACACTTGTGGCCTAATTTGAAAAAAAAAACTATCGACTTAGAAAGGTAAAGCAAGTCAGTATTTTTTTACCGACTTAGAAAGGTAAAGCTGTGAATTAGAAAGGTAAAGTTCAAATTCGATTCTTAGTCTGAACTCGATTCTTAGTTTCTCGCAGAAAAACCTGTGAATTAGAAAGGTAAAGATAAAAGTAATATATTTAAAAGTAAACATTAAAAAAAATGTGAATTACAAAAACCTGTGAATTGGAAAGATAAAGCTCCACTTCGTTTCTTAGTCTCTCGTTTGAAAATGCTCTGGTTAAAAACCTAAAAACCATTAGACGGGTTGCTATCAGACAAAAAAAAGGAGCAACATGTACACGAATTATAAGGTAATAAAAGTAATAGAAACCTTATATAATCACACCTACATGTACACGACTTATTTTGTTCGGAATGACCTCCACTATCATTATATATATTTTTAGATCTTGTGCACCAAGTTTAAATTTCCGTTAGTATTATGCAATTAATACCCGATATTTTTTACTCATAATTGCCACTCCTTGAATGACAGCATAATTGTCTATTTTGAAAATGAATGAATGATATAAGGAATGATTGTTTAATCATTATGGACGGATCATAATTACCAATCATAGTAGTTTCCAAAATCGAAACCAAATTAAAATCGCTCTACAAAAGTTGCTATAAATGTACACACGAAACTAAAGACAATAAATTAGTGATATTAAATTAATACACGAAATTAAAGGCAGTAAATTAAGGTTGCTATAAACGGATGCATCATTAATTGAATGCGAATAATTCGGCTATGAGACTATATTATATAAGTCGATTATGCACATGTATCACAATGACATTCATATGTAATTATTCTAGTAAATTGAGGGTAAATCTAAAAATGGGCTGAGAATGAATATGGTGCCGCCACGTCAGCATGACACACATGTAAATAACTTACAAAACAAATGTTACTCTAAAAAATTGCTCCTTGATTAATAAGAAGGGGATATATCCAATAGTAATCCGAGTATAGATTTTTGAAAACAATTATTATGAGTAGGATATAATTGCAATCTAAACAAAACTATAAAATGAAGGCTGTCTCCTAAAATAAACCAAAACTATAAAATGAACCACTTACATTTATATTTAAAATATTCATACTTTTCGGACAGACCAATATCATTATATATGGAAGGATCATAAATTGCCTAATCATTATAGAAGGATCATAAATTGCAAATCATAGTACTCACCAAATCTGACACCAAATTAAAGTCCACCAGCCGAGTTTCCTATATATAAACAAATGAAACAAAACACAATAAATTCAAACATTTAAGTCATACACGCAATTATATGAACGTTGCCATAAACGGATAAATCGGAATTGAATGCTAAATAATTCGATGAATTATATTAATATTTGACGATGAGAGTATATTATATGACAATGGCAGATTTATGTAATTATTCTAGTGAGTTGAGGGTAAATATACAAATGGGCTGAGAATGAATATGGTGCCGACACGTCAGCATGGCACACCCGTAAATAACTTACAAACCAAAGATTACTCTTTAAAAATGCTTCTTGATTAATAAGAAGGGGATATTGGTGATTAATTGAATTGAATAACAGGGAAAATTATAACTAATTTGAATGATTACAAAATTAGTTTGTTAGATACCTAAATTGTAGGAGTAAATATTAGGAAAGATTACGTTTTATTTAATATTGATATATCTAAACTATTAAAGGAGAAGTACAATTGTATTTACCCCTTAAAGTTGCACAAATATTACAAAGGAATGCCACTGGTTTAAATAATATGATTTTAGTTAAATACCTAAACCTATTTTAATTAATTTATCTCTTTCCTTTTGAGCCTATAATCACATGTCCCACGCCCTTTTTTCCCAAATTCTCAAAGACGATGAATCCCTAATTCTCCGATTGATTTGTACGAGCTGATTTATTCATCTTCTTCGATCTGTTTTTTGATCTTTCATCTGGTAAATTTTTGATTCTTTTTTACTAATTGTTCATCTGATTCTTATCTGTTGATTCGTCTGATTGAATTCAATTCGTTTTCACGTTTTCATTGACAATCTATGTCTGTATTGGGTTTAGATTACTGGAATATGTAGATTTAGCCCGTGAGACGAGTTTCTGTCAATTTCCGTCAGATATTTGATTTGTATGTATATGGCTTGAATTTTATATATCTCTACGATAAATTTGGTGCTTGATTTGTTTAATTTTGATGGTATTTACCAGATTTAATAGCCAAGACGGCGGACCCTTTGAGCAAACAGCATCGAATCCATCTCAATGACTGTGACTAATAGCACAGTCTGTGAGTAACCACTGCTTCCACCTGATATAGAATGTAGTCTGCTTGTGGTAATGATTTTTGCAGTTGCTCTTAGCCACATTATTTGGTCTTAAGCTCCTTTAACTTGTGGGCTAACCAATTAAGATTGTAGCAAAAGTCTTATTGTAGGAAGATTTGCCTTGGTGATACCATTATACAATCCATAAACCTTTTGAATAGACAGACACCTTACTAATAGCCACCTTTTTGCTGATTAATGTGGCTTCAAGATTCCACATTATCTCTTCCAAAAAAAAATGTGGCTTCAAGATCATAGCAAAAGTCTTATTGTTTGACAAAAAATGTGGCTTCAAGATTCCACAGACCCTTTTGGCTGACTTTATCTCTTCCAATTAACAGCTTAACCGCATGATGAAGAGCTTGCCATGGCAGAAGGTTTGTTTGAATAGAGCAACAGAGTAACTGGAATAGTGGTTGGAACCACTGTTTATGTTACCAACCTTGATCAGTGAGTCACAAATGAAAATATCAAGGTATAGCCTCGACTCCTATGGTTCGGTGCTTTTGTTTTATGGTTCGATGAGATCTTAAGAAAACGTTGTTACTACCCAGTGGTATCTAGGAACTCTTTGGTGAGATTGGAGAGATGAAAAGATATGCAATTCATTATGAGTCTATGACCAGAATGGGTGTCCAAATGTAAGTCCCAAAATATCTTAACTTCAGTTTTCTTTTTTCTTTTTTCTTTTTTCTTTTTTCCTACGCTGGTTTATAAGTACTTTACGGATGTCTGTGTATGTGATACAATGCTCGGCGGAAGTTGCGTATATAAGAAGCGACGCATTTCAAGCTGTGAAGAGATACAACTATGTCATGTTGGATGAAAGGGTTAACCGGGTTGAACGGAATGATTTCAATTTTGCTCCTGACTTAATTATTTGGTTTACAAAAATATTTAATTCAAATTTACATAATTTATATATTAAGTTATTTTTAGATTTTCAATTTTGTACACATTTTATAAAATGTAGTTATAATTATGTTAGAATTTTTGACCCATATGCGATATTATTATTTAAAATAATTCTGTTACAGTTTTTAAAGTTTGTAACAATTTTTGTTTACATGTGATTACCAAAATCATTGAAATCATACGAGTATCCATTTTGTTCAAATCATTAGTATTGATATCTTTAAAAATATTAGTACGTAATAAACTTATAAACATAGTAGTTTTTAGTAGTTAGGTATTTGATATACCAAATAAACTCATACAGAAAAGGAAAGACCTATTATATTTTTTTTTTAAAATTAAAAAGTGTATACTGTATATAGTTAATGACGAGCGTTCAAAATAAAAAATGCATTAACTGATTTTGAATTTTAACGATTTTGAACAGAAAATAGTAAATAATTAATCCAGTAATATGGTAAGCAAAAATTAAGTTGCTGCATTTTATCCAGATCCAAGGATCCGACCCGAGGATCCGACCCGAAAATTTACAAATACTTTTTGTAATATTTTAAGTAACATGAAATTTTAAAATTTAGAGTTTAAAAATATTTTATTTTAATTATTAATAGTTTAATTTAAGTTATTTTGTACAATTTAAGATATATATGACAAATATTAACTAAATATAGTATATTACACTTTTTCAGAATCTAAATATTCTAACCCGATCTGGACTAAATATAGATCCGAAATATTTTTGGGTATTTTACAAAATATTATAATTAAAGATCCGAACCGACCCGACGAGACCCGATTCAGAACCGATCCGGACAATTATAGGTACCTATATGAGTCCAAATTTTCAAAATCCAAAATACTCGGACCAGAGAAAACCCGATCCGAATCCAACCCAAAGACCCGGATACCCGTGCTTACATTAACTGATTTCATAAAGATCCTAGGTGAAATAATTAAGTGCATTTTTCTGTTACCAAAATATTTCAATTAAACTCCTAAGAAAAATATATAAATGCAGTGTCATTACTGTAAATATTAAAACAAATAAACGAAACCTAAAAAAAAGTTTTCTCTTTGAACATGGATTTCATAGGACGGTTCGGATTGACGCAATCAGACGTGTATTCTCATATGGTGATAGAATTATTGGCTGTAGAATCATCTATGTAATACTTTTCGCCATTGTAATAGTATAACTAATCAGATGTTAAAAAAAAATTCTCTCCTTAAAAAGTATATCACCCGCGCGGGCGCGCGGGTCAAAAACTAGTCTATCTTATTAAAACAGAAACATTTTGTTGGACCTAACATTTATTTTGTAAGTTTTTAAATTAAATACACATTTATACTTTATAGTTAAACCTACATTAAATCACTAATGTTCCTTTCTTTATACTACTATCCATGTTTCCAAACAATATACTTATTTCTTTATACTACTATCAATGTTTCCAAACAATATATTTTATATACTACTATCAATGTTTCCAAACAATATAATAATTAATCTTAGTTATTTTATATCCATAATTTTCTCTTTAAAATTTTGTAAAAACGTCATAATTTCATAAATTGCAAAATAATGAACATTAAAATTTGGATTATAAGATTACAAATTATGAAACTATTACAATTTAAATCAAATTAGATTACATATCGGTCATCTATTAGTTCAATCGGTTAGTCTCGGATTTTAGTGATTTTTTTAATATGAATATTTTAAAAACCTAAATTGAATTGTTAGATCTCCGGATTAACCGGTATAATCACAATCGGGTTGAACTTTAAAAACATTGATTTAAATGCAAAAATATTTTAGATACACACTCTTTAAAAGTTACCAAAATAGTTTTTAAGTTATTAGTGAAATTTTTCATCGTAAAATATTCCGCGCTTCCAAAGCGCGGGTCAAGATCTAATTTTAATGATTAAAGTAAATGTTAAGTTTCTAGTGAAAGAGTCTAAACAATCTTTTATAGGTAGTTTTTATAGGACTCTTTCCCTTTTAATAGTATTGATTTTTTCCACGTACTCAGCATTTGTTGAGTCACTCCTAAGAGACCAACCCTAATACCCCTTTGGTTTAGACGCTGAGACAACAAGGGTTTTTTTGCAAACGCAACTTCAGCTCATAGTCGTTATCAATGAACCATGCTGATGGAGATGGTGCTCAAGATGGAGCTGATAAAGGTGTTTATTGGTGAGGAGGACATAAATGGTAATGACGCTGGATTTTTTTTTATGAAGGAATGGACATAAACATAGAAGCAAACAATGAAACTGAACAAGGAGAAGAATCTGGACGTGATGAAGATGTAGAGACAATGGTCGCAAAACGAAAGAGGTTAGGCCTTGGCGCGTCTTGGAACTCTCTGATAACTATGATGAAGAGGATGAGAATTCATTGATGAGTGTGTCTTGTAGTTGGGGGTAAACAGATATGTGGATCAAACAAGCTCCATTATAGGCCATATCTCATTGGATATAGAAAGCATTTGTATAATATTTGAAGATTCTATCTGTGTAAACCATGATTTTGCAAGAAGCCACTTTCAGCAATCTTGTGTTTTCAGTTCGAAGTCCTTTATAAAAAAAATGGAAGGTTAAAGGCTGCGAGGTGCAACTATTAGAGGAGCAAGGAACGGATGTACCTTAGTTTTTCGATCAATATATTTCACAAACTACATCTATCAATTAAAAAATTCATCATCCGGATTCCGGTTTGTATTTCGCTTTTTTCCGTTTATTTCGGATCGGGTTCGGATATTTAGATTTTTAAAAAAAATATATATTTTTTCATTTTCTAAGTTTCTTCTATTTAAAAATATAGATTTCACTTAACTTATTTTTCTATTTTTATAGATTAAATGATTAATAGATTTGGAGATAACATTTCAAAAGAAAATATATATTAATTTGGCCATTGTTTTTAAACTTTGGATGTAACTTTTGTTAATACATGAAACAAAAAATTTAACAGGCATTTTAAATGAATATAAAATTATTTTCTCCATAATTATATATATACTATATGATCTTAAAGTATTTGTAACATCAATATAAATATTTTAAATAAAAAAAGAGATGTAAACTAAAAATATAAGGGTAAGTATACATATGTTCGGTTATCTTCGGATATCCATTCGGATTTGGGTATTACCCGTTCAGGTTCGGATATCCAATCTCTCCTAACTAAATTTCTGTTCAGATATTTTGCTACTTCGGTTCGGATTTTTCGGATCGGGTTCGGATGCAGCTTCGGGAATCGGGTAAAGGGCCCACCCCTATTTCCCACAGTTTATTCTTTTTTACAAAAGCAGCTAATCCATAGCCATAAAAAGTAAACCTATAATTAAAAAAAATATCAATTATATATGGAAATCACATAAACTGTTTGAACAAAAATATTACTCGGTATATTTTTAGCTAAATAAGTTAATTAGAAAGACTGTTTTAAATCAAATTTAAGAACACAATATATCATTTTAAGTAAAATGTCCAAGTTTATTAAATGTACTAGTGATATTCCGGCGCTGCGCGCCGGATTTGTATGTTTTTTTCTTACTTAAATTTATAGTTTATTATATGGTTTTAGTAAAGAAAATATGTAAAATGAAAATATGTAAAAAAAATAATATTTTCTGATCTTTTTATAATGATTAGTGACCGTAATATATTATTTTGTTTGAAGTTATTTAGTTCAAAGTAAAATAGCATAAGTAGTTGTTAATAATCGATTTAATAAAAATAGAATAAAAATTAATAGTCGTAAAAAAGTTTTTAGTTAGAATCTTAAATACTCGTGTCATAGACTGAGCTTTCTTTCAATAAATGTTTAAAAGTGTTAAACGTGAGAAAGTTGATTAACGCATGTAGAAGGACCATCTGAGAAAGGAGATGATGCATAAGAAAACTGCTACTTTAAAAGTAAGCAATCATTAACTCGTAAACTGAAATAAGAAATCGGTGTACCTTCCCATTAATCAACAACATATCAACCCCAATATCTTTCTCCTTTCTTAACATTTCAAGCTTGCCAAAATTGTTGTAGCCTAGTTTGAACATCTCTACACTAATTTGTCTTTAACTCCGAGCAATGAAACTGGAAATTCGACAATGATTGAATTGGAAAAAGTAAAGGGAGTATCGTCCGAACTCTCACACCATCTATACATATACAATGAAACTGAGAAAGCAGGAACTAAAGAAGCATTCAATAGGAGATGGTGGGATGAATATGATTTCTGGATTGATTATATGAATGATTACGTCGATTGCGTTAAAGAAGGAGAATTGCAGAGGCTATATTCTCCATCGTCAACATCAAATACAAAAAAATCCTATAAACCAATGTTTTGAAACCCGACCCGGACACTGAATCAAATGATTTACCTAATCACTGGATCAGTAGATTAACCACAGATGAATTGCGGGTTAATAAATAAATTAGTTTTATCATATAATAATATATTAGCTATGAAAACAAATATATATATATAAACTAAAGTTAAGAATTTTAAGTGTACATACAAAATATTAAGAAATAGTTTAGACTATTTTAAAAAGTTGTAACATAAGAATTATGACATCTAAAAGAAATCAAGACATTTTCCAATCCAAAACAAACCAGAATTAAAACATTATTGTAATAAATTATCAATAACAAAAATAAACTAACACCAGATCACATCAACTAATTTTGGTTTTCTCTAAATTTTAAAACTTACCAACAATTTTTTTCTAAATTTGTCATTTCATCATTTTTGGGATATTTTTCAGTAAGAGCATTCTCTAATTTATTATAATCAATCTCGCCATGTTTTTCTTCTTCAACAATCCAAACTAAACTAAAGTTAAGAATTTTAAGTGTACATACAAAATATTAAGAAATAGTTTAGACTATTTTAAAAAGTTGTAACATAAGAATTATGACATCTAAAAAAATCAAGACATTTTCCAATCCAAAATAAACCAGAATTAAAACATTATTGTAATAAATTATCAATAACAAAAATAAACTAACACCATATCACATCAACTAATTTTGGTTTTCTCTAAATTTTAAAACTTACCAACAATTTTTTTCTAAATTTGTCACTTCATCATTTTTGGGATATTTTTTAGTAAGAGCATTCTCTAATTTATTATAATCAATCTCGCCATGTTTTTCTTCTTCAACAATCCAAACTCTATTTTGTAATTCATATGATCATATGATTTTTTTTTTTGATCTGTAAATTAAAAATGCAATGATTTGTATTAAATTAAATAAAAAAAACTATTTACTCACCTTTCTTGTCAAAGTAAATTGTAGTATAGGAGAATAATAAGTCTCATCGTACTTCAGTCTGTTTTACGGACGTGCAGCTCAAGCACAATCATGACTCACTTTTTTTGCAAACATAAATTGTAATATAGAAGAAGAGGAAGACGATAATAAAACTGAAATTTCAAAATTTTAATTAGAAATTTAGAATATAAACAATAATTTCAAAATGTAACTTAAACTAAAAATAGTAAAAATAAAAATTATCTATTGGTTCAACCAGTGCTGCAATAAAACCCAAACTCAATTTCTATTGGATCACAGATTTATCAGTTCAATTACGGATCTAAGTCAGATTCAAAACACTCTTATAAATGCTTAAATGTATAAAGAAAAGTTTAACCTCCACTCGCCCCATTTATTTGACAATTAATACCAAAATTCATTAAATTTAAGTTGAAAAAATATTTTAATTATTAAAAAGAAAAGTTTAACCTCCCCTCTCCTATTTATTTCACAATTAATACCAAAATTCATTAAATTTAAGTTGAGAAAATATTTTAATTATTAAAAAGAAAATGCCACATGGCATTTTTCCCCAAAGAGATAAAAAAGCCTACTTTATTAGTATAGATTATCAACGACTGATCTGGGCAATAAATAATGACCTGGATTAATAACTATAAATTTTATAAAATGTCAATTAGTAAACCGAATTGTTGTCTATATGAAGCTTGTTCAACAATTCAGGAAGTTGCTTGGAGCCTACGTATCTTTCAAAATCACCAAAAAGAAGGAAAAAAAAAGAAGAAGAAACAAAACAATAATATTTAACTTTATTTAATTACAAATCTCCAGTATTTCCTCTTATATAAAGCCATTTTCCACTCTTTCAATACTTTTATTTTTCTACCTTTAACTGCCCAAAAGATTCTCCAGGTAGCTTTCTCAAATCATTTTTCTTTCTTCATCTCCTTCTTGTGTCTCTCTTTCTCTCTAAATAAGCATCAATCTCTTTTTCTCTTTCAAGAAAATTTCTGAGTTCTTCCTATTTTTCTTCTTTTCTTCAATCTTGAAACTTAAAAAAAAAAAAAAAAAAGAGACAGATGCACACATATTACACTGTTTTATAGTCATGGCGGTTGTTGAAGAAGGCGTGGTGTTGAATCATGAAGGTGCAGAGCTTGTGGATTTACCACCTGGATTCAGGTTTCATCCAACAGATGAAGAGATCATAACATTCTACCTCAAAGAAAAAGTTTTAGATAGCCGATTCATGGCTGTGGCCATGGGAGAAGCAGATCTCAACAAGTGCGAGCCCTGGGATTTGCCGAGTAAGTATAGCATTCAAGAAAATTTTCAATTACCAACACACAAATTTCAATTCTTCTTTGACCATTTCAAGAGTGTTCACACATAAACACAAAAAGACTAGCGTCTTGATACCAATTCTTGAATCATATTTCAACACGAGGCTATAGCTTGTATTTATCCAATTTTATAAAAAGATTTCAATCTTCTTTGACCGTTTTAAAACAAAAATGAAAGACTTACTTGATTAAGATTCTAATTCTTGACTTTTTGTGGGTATAGAGAGGGCAAAGATGGGGGAGAAAGAGTTTTACTTCTTCTGTCAAAGGGACAGGAAGTATCCGACCGGGATGAGGACGAACCGTGCGACCGAGTCCGGTTATTGGAAAGCAACCGGGAAAGATAAAGAGATCTTCAAAGGCAAAGGTTGTCTCGTTGGGATGAAGAAAACACTTGTGTTTTATAGAGGAAGAGCTCCACGAGGTGAAAAGACTAATTGGGTCATACATGAATATCGTCTTGAAGGCAAATATTCTTATCACAAACTTCCCAAATCCGCAAGGGTAAGTTTATATATAACTAATAATCACATTCTCAAATTTGGTTTTTGAAATAAAGGAGGAAAATCTAGTCTAATTATTAGTACTCAAAATCAAAACCAATATTTTTTTTTGGTAAACCAAAACCAATATTTTTGTTTGTTTGTTATCTTGATTACAGGACGAGTGGGTTGTGTGTAGGGTTTTTCACAAGAACAATCCTTCCACTACAACCCAACAAACGACGAGAATACCCATTGAGAATCTCACAAGAATGGATTCTCTAGAGAACATTGACCATCTCCTAGCCTTCTCATCTCTTCCTCCTCTCATGGATCCGAGTTTCACGGATCAACACGACCAACACAACTTCAAACCCATCAACCCTCCAACCTACGACATCTCATCACCAATCCAACCCCATCACTTTAACTCTAATTACCAATCAATCTTTAACAACCAGGGTTATGGTTCTGCTTCTGGTTCCGGTTCTACATACAACAACCATAAGGAGATGATCAAGATGGAGCAATCGCTTGTTAGTGTATCTCAAGAAACTTGTCTAAGCTCAGATGTGAACCACGACCACAGAGGTATCTTCGGGTCCGGTAATGAAGCAAGAGATGAGTATGACGGGAATGGTGAATTGTAGCAAGTCTTATGAAGATCTATGTGACCTGAGGGGGATCTTATGGGACTACTGATTAATTTTAGTAATGGTTATTTTATTATTTATGTGTGATGAAAGAGTATATTTATTGGTGTTAAGTCATGTAATTAATACATATACATATAGGATTTACTAGGGGGATTAATCCTAGTTATTTTGCTTCAGTGGTCTTATTCAGTTGATTGTTTAATTAGTTATTGTTGTGGCGGCAAAAGGGATTGTGATTGTTTGGGATTTTAGTGCATAGGCAAATATATCTCCATGTACACTCTATCATACATATTAGTAATCTTCATATATATATATATAGTTTCTCTTAGAGTTTTAGTTACAGAGATTTGCGATATATATTCTAGCATTGGTAGTTCAAACTCAAGCAGAAACGTTCCCATTAGAAGAAAAAAGGAATGAGAGTTATGAATGTTAAGTATTTTTGTTTACAGCTTATAAAATGCAATAAAGATCAGATTTGGATTGGGTGATAACACACTTACATCATTGATGTTAATATATATATGGGTTTCGGTTTACTAATTGAATCACTTAATATCAACATAATGTTTTGAGATATTAATATACTAATTTACTTTCTAGTCGTATTTGGGAAGAAAAGAAAAAAAAAATTGTACATTGGTGGAGCATGAATAAACTCAGAGAGATGAGCAAAACACAGCTCATGAACCATGTGAATGTTCCCCCAATCTGGGCGACATATTGGCCTTTCATATGCCCAATAATATTAGATTACTAGATCTTGACCCACGCAGATATTTATTTTCATTTATTTTATATAAATATTTTGTTTTCAATTTTATACTGGTATATATTATTATACATAAGGTGTGTTTATCAATTTTTAAAACATAATAATTTTACGGTATATTTGTTTTTCATTGAATAGATTATTTCTACCTTTCACAGGTACTTATATCTTCTTCTATATATATTTAGATTATTATTTTATTATTGAAATCGTAAATATATATAAAGATTGGTAAAATATTGTTTTATTGTCATCTTCAAAGATATTGTAACATTTCACAAAATTAGAAAGTTTAAAAAAAAATAAACTTTTAGCTTCATAGATTTATATTATCGAGAAAATAATTAAACATTTAGTTTTTGTTTAACTTTTAAAATAAACTATATAGTTGTAAACTTGTTTACATTGGTTAAAATAGTATAGATTAATCATTGTTAAATAACATTGATTTTTTTTTTAACAAAGTTAACATCGAAAAATATGTAAATAATTAACATATGGATGTATACTATAACAACATTAAATTATTGATATATATTCAATTCAAATCTGCTATCAAGTATATTAATTAAATGATTTTATTTATGATATTATTGAAAATAATAGTATTTAAGGAGATATTAATTTCGAAAATATAGGAAACCATTTGAGAAGATCAAGACAACAATAAATATGTGAGTTTTATTTGTATATTTAATAATGTGTTTTATTTAATATTAAGATTATTAATGAATGAAAATGTAATGTGACCAACTCTGGTAGATAGTACATTTTAAAAAAAATCACATATAAATGAGAAGTCATGGCTTCTCTTTTAATATATAAGACCAGGATAAGACTTGCACCTTGCGCATGATGAACTTTACCATAAATA